>NC_080713.1:18181198-18233698 GCF_019097595.1 Hemibagrus wyckioides
ATAGAAAATTGTAAAGTAGCATTATTAATCTGTAATATAGCCTCCTGGTGGTCCAGTGGCATTGCCAGTTCTCATTGCCATGGCCCGGGTTTGAATACCAGGAAGGGAGGTAACCAAGCCACTGAAGGGTTCATTGTTAGTGCCGGTCCCAAGCCCAGATAAAATAGAAGGGTTGTGTCAGGAAGGGCATCTGGCGTAAAAAAAAACCCTGTGCCCAATCAAAGCATGTGGACCAAATGATCCTCTCTGGTGACCCTGAACAACAATTATTAATCTGTAATATATTGTGTTTCTAGGTTTAATATAGTCTCTGTTCCTGTTGTATCAGTGCTTGTGACTACACATATTTATGTTGGTAAAGGTGAAGATAAAGATTCAGATAAAGTTGTAAAATATTAGTATTAAATAATCAACCATTCATTTTGAACAAATAATAATCAAACAATGAATGTATGGCTTGTGTATTTCCATGCATTAATATGTGTTTGAATGTGACTGTTTTCTCCTGCTAATTTGTTGAGTGTGAGAGGTTATAGATGGAGGGAGGGCTGCTGAATATGCAAAGCTTCCTTGATTGGTAGGGGCCTCAGGGCTAGAGAACAAGGGGTCAGCATTGAAGCTGTTCCATCCATCAGGAGCTAGGATAAAGATAAAGTGGAGATCATGGTCCTGTTTCCTTTCCTCCATCAGTCAGGTGTATGATCACTCCTCTGATCACCCAGTGTACCAGACATCCACGCTTCCGCTATGAAGCTTTGAGCACATGGAGAAATATCCAAAGAAAATATTTTTGAAGTTCTCCACGAGGTCACATGTAGGGCCGATGTTTTTATGTTCAAGTTTGAACAGAGATGTGCCTTCACCGTACTCCACTTTCACCTTGTATTTGTATAGAAAAAAACAAAAATTCAATGAATGTGAACATTAAACAAGGAAAAAGACAAGGTCTGTGTGCATATATGTGTGTGTGTGTGTGTGTGTGTGTGTGCGTGTGTGTGTATGCACTTGCTGCTCTTTGCTCGGATGAGGTAGACATAACAAAACAGTGGAAAAGAATGGAGAAAGAGCAAGCATCAAACCTAGCAAAGCAAAAAAGAGTTTCAATATATTCTTACATTAGACAGCAAAGCATACACGTCTGCTTATGTGAGCACTTTATATTCATTCAATTAAAACACTAACTCAGAGGGATAAATGTAAAGAAAATGTTTCTTTGTCCGACTGTTGGAGAACATCTATATATATAAAAATAAGCTGGAAGTAAGAATATTGGGTAATGTATTCATCACGTTCTAAGAAGAGTAGTATGTAACATTACAAAAAAAGGGGGTGTATCTGAGACATATAACCTAATACTGTCTTCTCAGGCTGGATTTAGAGACAGGAGCACATAAAGTCATGCCTGAATTGAATGTTTTTATAGATGCTGCCTGCTTAGTGCTGAGATCCCATTTATCTGATTGTTTTTTGTAGACATGCATGTTGTTCTTTTTATCCTACACTGTACTTTACTGTACTGTAGAATTTAAAGGAAACAGTGGGCAAAAAATTGCCATTAATATCCTAGAAAAATGTTGTTACTTACTGTGACTGTATAATACTGCAGAGCAATTTACAGTTAATTGTTTGTAAAATACAGTATTTTGTTGATTTTTACAGTAATATAGTATACATTACAGTATTTCCCCCCTAAATTACAGTATTAACCTGGCAACAGTTGCCAGTAAAGTTCTGTAAATAACCCAAAAGTAATTGAAAATGCTGTTAAGAATGACTGAAACAGTAAACTGTAATAAATTATTTAACAATATATTGATGTAAATGCATTAGATTGAACTAAATATATACACCGATCAGGCATAACATTATGAGCACTGACAGGTGAAGTGAATAACACTGATTATCTCCTCATCATGGTACCTGTTAGTGGGTGGGATATATTAGACAGGAAGTGAACATTTTGTCCTCAAAGTTGATGTGTTAGAAGCAGGAAAAATGGACAAGTGTAAGGATTTGAGTGAGTTTGACAAGGGCCAAATTGTGATGGCATGACGACTGGATCAGAACAAAACTGCAGCTCTTGTGGGGTGTTCCTGGTCTGCAGTGGTCAGTATATTTCAAAAGGAAGGAACAGTAGTGAAGCAGCGACAGGGTCATGGGTGGCCAAGGCTCACTGATGAATGTAGGGAGCGATGGCTGTCCCGTGTGACCCGATCCAACAGACGAGCTACTGTTGCTCAGATTGCTGAAGAAGTTAATGCTGGTTCTGATAGAATGGTGTCAGAATACACAGTGCATGATGGGCTGTTTTGGTAGCAATAGGGGGACCAGCACAATATATTAGGCAGGTGGTCATAATGTTATGCCTGATCAAAATTACCATCACAAAATACCTACAAACAACTTTTAAAATTTGAAAGCAATATTCTGGATTAAATAAAATAAAAAACTGTTTAGACATTTTTAGCCAGTGAACAAAATCAAAACCATCAGGATCTTAAAAAAATGTATGTCTATTATAGCAAGTGTATTTCAGACGTCATGGTTTTGATACATGTGTAACTGACATGCTTAACCCTCCAATCTCCATTAATGTCCATGCTTATCCAAGTCCATTAACCTTCTGAGAAGTGTACACACTTGAGGGCTGTCTGCTTTGTTCCTCTTTTCTGAGAACTTTCCACTATTTTGCCTCCAAAAGACCTTTCCCCTATTTTGCCTCTTGGCGCCAGTTGATTCCAACAAAACATCTGTGTAAAGATCAGGCAGAAAAACACAACCATACTTTAAGATAATGTGCAGAACTGAATGAAACTAGTTCAGTCAAATGGTTTATAAAAAAAAAGAAGTAAAAATACCATTTTACAATAAGCATTTGCTGTACAACTAATGTATTAAGTATTTTTAACATATACTCATTTATAAAAAAGTTAATTTTATGTAATTGCTGTAAGGGTTTCACAACCAGCTGGCTCTCCATCAGGGGCGTAGCCCCAATTCTTGGGCCCTATGCAAAGACAGTGTATGGAGGGCCCCTTTCCCATCATCTCATGATCCATGCTATTTATCACTTTTTTTAAAATAGTAATATAAAAGTATACACACTTCACTCACTGATACAGTAATTGTTGTCAAATCAGTGATGTAGAACTGAAAAGAACATTATAAAAAATATGTATAGTAATGTATAGTATTAAAAAATTATTTACACTTCATGCATGTTAATGCAGCACAGAAATAATTTTGTGTATAAACTGTGCTATACCAAGATAGGTATTGTCGGTCCTGGAAGGCCACTGTCCTACAGAGTTTAGCTCCAACCTTAATCAAGTACCTGAACAAGCTAATCATGGTCTTCAGGAATACTAAGGCTATAGACAGTTATGTTTTGTTTTTCTTCTTCCTCTTAGAGTTGAAGCTAAGATCTACAGGACAGCGGCTCTCCAGGATTGACTTTGCCTACCCCTGTGACTTTATACTATAAATCAGGGGTGTCCTTATCCAGAAAGGGCCGGTGTGGGTGCAGGTTTTCATTCCAACCAAGCAGAAGCTACACCTGATTCCAACTGCTTATCAGTAGATCTTGGCTTTCAGTAGACTCAGGTGTGGCTTCTGCTCAGCTGGAATGAAAACCTGCACCCACACCAGCCCTTTGCGGATAAGACTGGACACCCCTGATGTAAATAAAGCACCTCAGGTATCCCCTTATAGATAAAAATGACAACTTAATGATTTTTTTTTTTTTTTAATTTGAATTCTGTTTTATTAAGGGACATTGTGCTCGTTGTCCAGAACATTATTATTCTTTCAATCAGCAATATAAATAAATAAACAATATAACTCAAATCACCACTTTGCCTTCTTTCAAAGCATGTCTGTCTAACTCAAAATAAATAAAATATTCCAAAGTGAAAAAGGCTGAAAAACTAGCAGTAGAACCTTGTTGTGATGGACCCACTGCTGCACTCTCTGAGACAGGGCCGGTGAACAGAGGGTTTCTCATTTTAATATTTTGAGCAAGATCCATGAAATCTGTAATGTAATGTACAGTACACACATAGATTTTATATTATTCTTCATATTTTATCTCTTAAAAATTGCCTCACATTCAAACACTTTACCTGTTATTTCAAAGTTTAGAGTAAGATTTTTAATTGCTAGCTTCGTAACATTGTTTCTCTTATCACAAAACACATTCTCACCTGCTCTCTTAGGAAAAAAAACTTGGGAGAAGTTGTTTCCCTTCATTTTGTTTCCTCTTTCTCTCTTTTTTGGTAGCCTGATTTTTGTTTGGACATTGTGCATATCATGGCGTTGGTCTCGACCTGCCCGCTCGGCGCTTGCTTAGTTCTGACTGATTGTTCTTGAATGACCAATTAAATCATTCAAATTTGCGTGCACCCTGTTCCTGTAGGAGGTGTCGACACAAACGTGTGGGTGTGCCGAATCTTGCTATAACAGCGAGGATCAGAATACTGTGTGCAAGCGCAGGCACTGTACACTCAATTTCACAAAAATAATAATACTATATGAGGATCTTTGAGGGCAGGGCGGCCAGGGCCCCTCACATGCCACTGATGCCAGGGCCCTATGCACTCAGTCACCCTTTTCCCCCAACTTACAACGCCCCTGCTCTCCATACTCAGTTGCAGTGGTAATTTCGCCAAAAATGAATAAGCATAAGCAATACAATGCTAAAATGCAACAAAGATTATTAAATAATTTATAGACTTCACTACCTAAAGTGTACCTATAGTACACTACCTAAAACAAGTCTCTCAGAATTTGGAAGCATCAAACTTTTCTCCACATCAGCTGCTGTTGCTGACAGCTACAAGAAATAAAAATCAGAAGAAAAACTTCGAATGTATTTAAATATATGATCCCAAAATAAACCCCCACAACACAATTTTGTAATAAGAGAGCACTGTAGATAACTTACATCAGTCTGAGGAAAGAGTGCTTCAGGTAGAAGCAGATGGGATGAAACAGGATGATTCACTGTCATCTGTTTGGTTAAATCTGACACCTCTGTGAGACCTTTAATACCCTTTAGGGTCTTTATATAGATATAGACTTGGATGCTGAAAATTTTGTAAATGCATGGGAACAGTCAGGTGCACCACAGGTGAAGGAGCATTACTGTGTACTTTCACATGCTGAGTAATGCTGTTGCTCTCATGCTGACACAATTTACAATGATTCATTTCGATTTACTTTCTTTTATAGTAAAAGAACTTTAGCTAGTATATAGAAACTTTGAACAGAAGTCAAAGAAATTGAAATAGAAAAATCTTTTTTGCCAGATATGTCAAAAGATGCTTTTGTATAACATTGACTGGAGCAAAATACTTTACATTCAATCTAGTTATGACGCAGCCTTGGCTCACTATTTTACATGTTCAAACAAGATTCAAACTGGCATAAATAAATGAGAAAATCTATGTTAACACTATTTTCCTTGAAGTTTTTCTTCAGCCAAAGCTGACTGCATGTAAATATTGCTTTTGTCTCATCAGCATTTCAGCACTATCAAACAGAAAATTCACTAGAAGCACTCCCTATACAGCAAAGCCGCATGAAACTGTAGCAAACGACATCATTCATCCATGGTAACATTACACTTAGAATATTTTTAGTCAATATTTTTTTTTACCTCTTAGCTAGGCTCGAATTTTAGTTATGGCATGCAATGTCATGCTCTTGGCTGCCTCCTGTCTGAAACAAGAAACTAAACATTAAGAACACATTCATTTACTAACCTTACATAACCTAAGAAAAACATTGGAATCATGGACTTTTACATCCTAGTAAATGTCATGATTACACTCTTGACATTCATTATCTGACATCATATAGTTTAATGTTATGATTTGTTTTTGTTCGAAATATGAATCACTTAAGCAGTATTAGATAAAATAAGTATCATTATATAAGTATCAATAAAACCTCCTGGTGGTTCATTGGCAGGATCCAGTGCTCTCGTTGCTGCAGACAGGGCGCTAACCCGGCCATTGAAGAGTTAACTCTCAGTGCTGGTCCCAAGCCCAGATAAAATGAGAGGGTTGCATCAGAAAGGGCATCTGGGGTAAAAACCTGTGCCAAATCGAAACATGCCGACCAAATGATCTGTGATGGTGTGGTGAACCTGAACAGGGAGGAGACGAAAAAACAACAACAACAACAACAACATATAAGTATCAATTAACATTTTAAGTTTTCTACTTGAGGATTTGGTTTAAAATTTCAAACCTGAATTACGCCGACACAACCCGAAAACATCACAATATAAATGCAGGAGCTACAGCGTATAAGACTTTCACCTGTGAATTAACTTACAGTTAGCATAAAATAATAAAACAATCATAACTATTTGTTACAGCGTATATATTCGTGATCCAGTGTATCAGCTCGGATGCAGCAGTACATGCCTGTGGAGAGCGAATGCTATTGCACTGAAAGCAATTTTAGTTCTGGCCAAAGTTTTTATTTCAAAAACTGGTATGAAATTTTCTGAAAATGTTTGACCCAATTCTTTGAGTGCTCCTCAAGCAAGCAGGAAAAAAGCATCATTTGTTGCTGCAATTGTAGGAAGATAAAAATAAAAAATAAAATCAAAACCTCAAGTACACTAAAGTAAGTTGTTCTGCCACACACACACACACACATACACACACACACACAGTCTCATTGCCCCGAGGTTTAACATGCACTCTATGGAGCTCATTTCCTAGGCGGTGATGGTGAAATGCATTGCTTCGTAATTTCTCTGTAATCTGGTTAGACTGTGAGTCTCTGCACTGACCTTGTGACACTCCTCTCTGCTGTCATTCCAGTCCTGACAGAGGGTGAGGAGTCTGGCAGTAATGCAATAATCGCTGTATGTGTGAAGTGTAGAGAGACAGAGCCATGCATTAGGACAAGCAGCGTGCAAGTTTATTCCGGTGAGTGCCACCTCGTGTTTGAGCCAAGATAGACACAATCAATCAATCAGAGAGTGTCAGCACTTGTAGTTTTGGCTGCTCCCCCTGTGCTCTGCCTGTCAGATCTCCTCTCATCTTCTCACACTGGCCTGATGTCTAGAAACGGGCAAGGTTTGAAGGGGAGAAATGAGTCATTTTGGGGTCAATAATAGCATTCTGAGGGCAAAGCTAGGGTGTAGCTAAATATTAGAATAATATTAGGATCAAAGAAACTAAGAAGGTTTTTACACTGGGTACATTTGCTGTGGGCTGAATTTGGTCTGATCTCACAATGTTCCCTTGCTATCCACGGCACATGTGTGTTGTGGAAATGTCATAGGTTACTTTAGTTCCTGAGCAAGTGTAGACCTGAGTACAAGATGTATTCACCCTCACAGGAATTGTGTCACAGTTCCGGTGCAACTGAACTCACACCACCTCCTACAGGTAGTTTTAGGTTTGGTACCGCGGTGTGCTTCCCGGCCCACATGATAGCTTTTACATTACGATTTTTAGGTGCTCTGTTTCAGACTAAACTGCAAGTGTGAAGCCCCCTGACAAATGAGGCTCTGCTCCAAAATGTCACTCATTTACTCACCAGCCTCAGCTAAAAAATAACAAAGCATGTGACTGAGAAACCGGAAAGCAAACTAAAGCCATTTCAAGATACTTGCTGAGTGTTTAAAGCACTCACACCAGGAGTCCTTACATAAATGTTATATAAATATCAGTATGAGCTGTTACTATAGGAACAATAATGTACGAGGAAAAATCACATTAATATAAATCCTATAATAATTAAACCATGCTGCAATATAATAGGAATTAACAGGTAATGTGTTATTAACTGAGTTTAAATACTGTTACAAATAGGAGGCTTTCTTTGGCTGAGACAAGAGGCAAGTGTCAGGACTATGATTCCTGTGAACCTGTGATTCAGGTGAGTGGTCAGATATGCAGCAAGCGTGACAAAGGAAAAAGAAAGGCCACATTCATTCATTCCTTGAATGTGAGTTGCTTCAAGATGCATTAAGTGTTCCTGGTTAGGGCCAGGGCAGCTAAATTTGGGCTAATGATTTTTTTTTGGTTTAGGGAAATAGAACCAGCGCAATTAAAATGGAAAATAGCTAGTACTAACAACAATAACAATCGCGCAAGTAATGTAGCTGAGGTTGAGAAACTAGATTAACTGTCAGAATTTATAGGGCATGCATAATCGTGCTAGTATTTCCACATCTTGTTTCTTTTCTTCAGTAATTTATAGTGTGTCTGGGATCATAGTGGTCAAGTCAAGTCAAGAAGCTTTTATTGTCATTTCAACCATATATAGTTGATGCAGTACATAGTGAAATGTACTAAATGTTCAACTTTGGGCTTAAATATGAATGCAGTTAAAGTTATGAATATTTGATACATGCAAAAGATACAACAGATTCAGACATATTGTGGCATTGCATTATACCGTGGTGCACACATGCAAACATGCCACCTTACACATTCAATGATTCAAGCAATACTGTCTCAGATCTACACCAGAAAAAGCAGGACAATTTATAATCTTACATGCAGAGAGATGAGAGAAGGAGACCTGTCATCACCACCTCCACATTTCTCGGAAAAGGAGACACACACCTGCTAGTGAGCTACACACACCGGCGGTTCTGCTTGGGCAGTGACAGATATGGAGATACATCAAGGCCAGAAATAACCCAGTTGTGGCTGTACACCTTTCCATAATACAAAAAGTTGAGCTACACCAGCATGGTTCTGATCATTGCTCTATTCTTAAAAGTGATTCCAAAATAATAAGATTGTTTCTGAAATTTCTGTGCTCTGGCAATACCTTAACTCACCGAAAAGAGGTGCTGTTATCACCATTCAGTGGAAATATACTGTATTGGCAAGGTAAATATGAAGAAAAGTCAGGAGGAGTTTTACTGGGACCACAGATGTTTTTCTTCATCATGTCAATACATCAGGCTGACTTTATTAAGCTGCTACACGATGTCTTGCACCTTGACTTTTAAAACACTGAACAGGGAGACCTGTGTTTTACACAAATTAAAACGATCAATGCCAGCAGTAAGGAAATGAAAATGTGACACACAAGGAATGAAATGTATGCATGAGAGGATAATAGGACTTCATCCCTAGTCATGTAAGGTCTTCATAACACACGCTTACACACACGGCAGGAGAATGCTTACTTATACACTCATCCACCATCGACCCAACTTAATTATTTTTTAATTAAGGACAAAGTATGACAGTGAGAAAGAGTAGTGATGAGTTAGAAGGCAGAGAATCTGCTGGAGACCAGAAGATCACTGGCATTGGAAGAAAAAATGATTGATGAATGAAGAATTGGGATTTCTGGCCTAAAAGGAGTTGGAGTTGTAGCCGAAGTCAAATGTGAGGATAAAATCTGATCAGGAAATAGATAACATACATACACTCTCATCTCTCTCACACAAATCTGCACAGAGAAAAAAGACACAACATTGAAGGGTTAAGCAGGATGCGCTATATGTACTACCTGCACCAGTTCTCTTTGTGAAGGTGATCTAATGCAGTGTTATATCATTGTTCCTCTGTCTGCCCGCCAAATAATGACTCAATTAAATCTGTGATGTTGCTGGTGAAGAGCTCAAGCCATCTGATGGCTAATTAAACCATAAGCACTTACTGCAGGAGTTAATGGCCTTTAATTATAAATGAAGAGGTGGAAAGCTCGGTCAGTGGGTTGAATGGAAGCCCTGATGATCACAAAGACCTCAATGTTTCTCACAATCTTTATCACGAACAGCTACCTGACTATTGTTTTAGAGCAGCAAGGAACTAGCAACAAATAATGTACCAATTACTGATGAGTCTAAAAATAATTCACGATGGCAGTGCTGATGGCTGTTTATGTGCCAGTTTGTTTTGCCTGATTGATTACAGTGTTGAAAGTGTATTGGTATGAAGTGTATTCCTTTGTTTTGTTTTTTGTTTGCTTGCTTTCAGGGAATTTCTTGAGTAATTGTACTTTGTTACAATACTTAAGCATTTCTGCTGTATTTATACTTTACTTAAATCTTATAGAAATTGAAAACTCTTACTCAATTAAATTTCCATGAAAAAAAAGTACTTTTAAAACTTAGTATTTCAAAGTATACTATAATTGTAACTTTCTAAAAACTGTCATCTCTTTCTATCCAGCAAATGCTATATATCAATCGAATGGGCTTAGTTTAGCAATCAATCATTTCAGTTCAGTATAATAAAATTTCATCAGTGTGAGAAAAACAAGTTTAGGTTCAAGTTTAAATTCAGCATATTTCCTGAATTGTGCATTTTAAATAGCAAAGACACCTAAGACAGCAACTGTTGTTCTTTCGGCTGCTCCTTGATTTGGGTCTCCACAGTGGCTCATTTAGTCCGGATGTTTGGATTTGGCACAGGTTTTACACCGGATGCTCTTCCTGAAGCAACCCTCCCATTTAATCTGGGCATGGGACCGGCACTGAGAGTTAACTCTTCAGTGGCCAAGTTAGTGCCCTGCCCGTGAATCAAATCGGTGCCACAGCAATGAGAGCACTGTATCCTACAGCTGGACCACCAGGAGGCAACAACAACAACAATAATAATAATAATAATAATAATAATAATAATAATAATAATAATAATAAGAAGAAGAAGAAGAAGAAGAAGAAGAAGAAAAATAGTTTTTGTGCAACATGCACACTGCAATATGCTCAATAACTGATCCATACAGAAATTAAGTTGTTATCTGTGGTGATCTTCTCATGTATGCAGTTAACTCAAGATATATATATTGCCAAAAGTTTTGGCACACCCCTCCAAATCATTTAATTCAGGTGATGTTTTTCAGGGGTTGGGCTTGGCCCCTTAGTTCCAGTGAAAGGAACTCTTAATGCTTCAGCATACCAAGAAATTTTGGACAATTTCATGATCCCAACTTTGTTGGAACAGTTTGGGGATGACGCCTTCCTGTTCCAACATGACTGCACACCAGTGCTTCAAAGCAAGGTCCATAAAGACTGGAGGAACTGTGGGGGAACTTGACTGGCCTGCACAGAGTCCTGACTTCAACCCAACAGAACACTTTTGGGATGAAATAAAGCAGAGACTGGGAGCAACACCTGAATTCAATGATTTAGAGGGGTGTCCCAAACTTTTGGCAATATAGTATATCCATATGTGTTGTAAACTGGACTGCAGTCATTTTTGTTTTTCACATAAAAAATGATATTAACTTAATTTCATTAAGTTAAAACATTTACTTTTTAATACTTCAGCACATTTAATATAGCAAGTTTTTCAAATCTACATTCACTTCAGTACATTTTGGCTGGATACACTCCATTTTATTTTGACTTTAGCTCTACTTTTCACTTAGCTTTAATTTCTCAGCATTTTTCCACCCCGGTTTGTTTTTATAGCTGGGTGTCATGGAGGAGAAGACAGACTGGCAAAACCAAAATCAGACCCCAAAACACTAAACATAGTCAAGGTTGAAAGACCAACATGAGGTCAGGGGATGCAGAGACAGGTAGAGATCAGAGGTGGAGGCAACTAGAAGTATCTAGCAGAGTCATACTAGATACTTCACTATGTCTGTGTAGTTGGAGTGCATAAGTAGGTGGTGATTGAGTCTAGGTGTGTGATCAGAATTAATAGACTTTGAACCTGGTGGGTGGTTGTTGTAGTACCTGTTTGTAGTCCATGGTGCAGTCTGGGATATGGGATTTGACACCCATTCTGGTGTAGAGATGTCCCAGATTTACTTTTAGCTAGCTTATTCAGTTCTTAAGCTGTTGAATTTGTAGCTACACTTTAAAAAATGGCTTAACCCAGCACCCTAAAAGGGGTTCATTCTTAACATTAAGTTATAGAACCTTGCAACAGAAGCCTTCTCTTTGGAAAGGCTCCAATTTTTCTAAAAGTGCAAATATTTTGCATGGTCTGAGAGACAATAGGTGATGTTTATTGTAAAATAAAAGACGTTTTCTTCATGGGGACCTATCAAAATATCCCCACACAGTCAAATATATCAGTTCCTTTCCTTATGGGGATATTTCAATAGAGAGAGAGAGAGACAGAGAGACAGAGAGACAGAGAGAGAAAGAGAGAGTAAGCACAAGAGCACTGCTGAGATCTTTGGTCAGTTTCCCTATTAGAACAGACTTCCACCCAGACTCTGAGACTTCTTAAAGAGAACATCACACGAAAGAGCTGTCTGTCACTCTCTTGGGTATAAATGCTCTCTGCATGGAGCCCACTCAGTGTGAGGACACACTGAGAGCATGTACAAACACTGACACCCAGACACACACATGAAAACAAACAGACACTTCTAATAAATCGACAGTAAATCTACATAACCACTATGTATTCCATGAGTCAAGATTACTGAGATTTCTAAATGCAGTTCCAACCAGTGAATATTGCACAGAACGTACACCACTGACTGACTGCTCTGATTATATAGCTCTACTTGTCTTTAAAGGGGACATAGACACAGAGAAAATGACAGGGAAGAACCATACAATACCATACAAAAGCTAAACTAATGTTTTTTTTCTTTTTCTGTTCCCCACAAGCAGCTTTTAAACACCAGAGATTTTGTTAACTTGCAAGAAAGAGGACAATTTTCCCCTTTGAATGCTAATATATAATTGATAGGTTGCTAACATTGTATAACTGTCTGATTGTCCACCCTAGACTATTTTGGGTCCTTCAGTATTATTAGTTACAGTTTCACAACATTATAGCTATGTATAAATATGGATATTTATCTACAGAGTACACAGAATCAAACTAAGGTGTGGGTAGTAAATGGTTTGATATATGAAAGCACTTATTACTGTCTGTTTCAGGCACGGCCTCTTTGGAGGAGGATTCTACAAAAAAAAAAAAAAAATTATTTAAAAGTATGGTTTGAGGCAGGGTCAATGCTGATCGCTGGTTTAATGCTGAGGTCAGTTTCTCTGCATGTTCTCCTCTGCATGTTCTCCAAAACCCGACAGGCAGACAGATTAGCTACATTAAATTGCCAGTAGCCATGAATAAGTGTATGAATGTGTGTCCACATGGTGTCCTGCAATGGACTGGCATCCAGGGTGTATTCCAGTCTTATGCACAGTGAGGTTCCACATCCAACAGGACCCTGATCAGGTTAAAGTGTGTATTGAAGATGAAGGAATGACTTAGCCAAGCCTTAAAGCCACTGGCAGGTGTGGTGAATAATGCTTATCTCGTTACAATATATACCTGATATATTAGGCAGCAAGTGAACAGTCAGATGATGTGTTGGAAGCTGGAAACATGTGCAAGAATCTGAGTGACAGATGGTGATGGCTAGACGACTGGTCCCAGAGTGAGCAAAGTCACAGCGATCACATTCTGATATTTAATGTGAACATTATATGAAGCTCTTGACCTGTATCTGTAGAAACGTATAGAATGGGCTGCCGCCACGTAATTGGCTACTTGCATCAATGTACAGGTTTTCCTTTAAAATGGCCAGTGAATACAGAGCAGACCTACCAATGAAGTTTAATAACCCTGACTTTTTCATGTTAAAAAGTATCTTGAACTTATGACTCAATGACTTATGACTGTTTTGAGTGACTAAATCATAATTTCTATTCTTACATAATGATTTTCTTATGTTAGAAAGCCAGACTGTGGAAAATTAACTGAATGTCTGGGTGTGTCTTGCTTTTTCTAACTGAAGCCCAGCTGTGTAGATATTGCTGTTCTTATGAACAGCTGACATACAACTCTTGTCTTTGAGAAGTCATTTCAGGGGACACGATCATATCCTCTGATTTACTATGTTTGTCAGCAGTCACACAATATAATAACAGGGAACAGCATTATGCCGAAGTAAACCGAATTACATGCTCAAGTCACCCAGATCAATTACACCCAAGCATAGACTCACGTAAAAGGATGTGGAGGACATTTATGAGGAGAGAATCCTATTGCAAGAGAAATGCTGAAATCAGCTACACTCATGCATGATTTGTCAGCATGGAACTATACTATATGTGCAAACTCAATACATTTAGGGTTATTATGTTTTGCTTTATAATAATAATTTTCACTACGTGTTTAACAGCTTCTTTCCTCTTGGTTTTCATAAAGAGTTTCTCTTTTACTGCAATGCTGCTGCATGTTTGTTTGCACTGTTGTAAGGCTGTAAGTTTGCTGCAGCATTTTTAATGCTGTAAAAGCAAATTATTTATTCTGTATACCCGAACCACAGAAAACATTCTGCAATTATTTTATGTGTACTTATAGGCAGCCTCTCATCTCCATCTTAAAGGCAGATCATATACAATATTAATGCAATTTGTAAAATGACCATTTCACTCTATGTCAACATGACTATAGGCATACGGAGCAGAACTTGCTGAAAATACATTGCGGTCCGATACAATTGTGTAAGCTTCTAACCATACAAAATCTAAGTGAAAATAATTTGGTTTAGGAAAAGTTTATGAAATAAAGAGGATAGGGTAGGGCTGCTTTTTTAATGCATGGTTCAGTTCATCTTCAGTAACTGCTTTATCCTGGTCAGGATTACATTGGGACCTGAGTCTTTCCTGGGAACACTGACTATATCCAGTCCATTGCAGACCACCATGCACATACACATTCACATTTAGTAGCAATTTAGATTAGCCAATCCACTTACTGGCATGTTTTTGGGAAATGTGAGAAAACTGCATTTATATGAAATCATTAAAAAAATATCTGGATTTGTATAAAATCATAAAAACAAAATCTGACCATGTCTGAATCTAATTATACAAATTTCTCATAAGTTCAGGTTTGACAAAGTGCAAGACTGAGCGAAGACAGGGTCCTGAAATAATTATGTATTAATTCACAGCAGGTGAAGTTCATGGGCTACTGAGTCTAGGGTTGGTTGATGGCTCTGCCCATGCAATGCTATGCTCAGGCAGATGTGTGAAAAATGCATATTCCCTTAATTCAAACTGGGATTTATTCAGTCTTTTATTGAATAAACTCGCCCATCGATACATATACGATATCATGTACACCATACATCATATTTATTTGATCATTTCCCATATTCTGGCATATTTTCTACCTTACATTCCTATATTTCCTACCATATTGTGGCAGATACTAAGCAAATTCTCACGTTGACCAGCTAGTTATCATGCTAGATAGCTAAGCACTTTATTTCATTGCTTTTGTATAAACATGTTCACTGTATTATCTTCAGCTTTGAAGAAGGCTTTAATCTCTGCCCATTTGATTCAATCATGTAATATATCCCCGAAAAGCCAAATCTAGTATGACATTCATGTCAATTTACTTTTAAACCTTTAAAAAAAACCACACATTTTGAACGGCATTATATTTTTAAAACCATTCGCTTCAAACCCTTTGTGTCTATGTTCAAAACAGAAATCTTTGTTTCTGGACCTGGAGTAATTAGAAAGATATTATAGAGGATTTTAAAAAAATTTCATCCTCATTTAGTCTTGTTTCCACCCTCCAGTTAGGTCTCCAGGAAGGTTGAAGGTTATCGTGTGCTTCCTCTGATGATTGGCTAGTGTCATTATGATTGATAGAGGAGAGAGTGCACGAGACCCTCCCTCTCTGAGAGTTTCCCGACCACAGATGGCTGTTTTGTCAGAATTTGAACTCTGGACAATAAGGATTCCAGAGGAGTTTGCCAAAGTCTTGATTATTGTATTGTTGATTAATGTTGTCTTAGATTGTATAAAGAAAAAAGACAAAACCTTAACAACAGCCCATGTGTCTTCTTGCTATAACACCAAAGAAAAGATAATCCAACCTGCTGTTCTGTAAAAGCCTTCCTCTGTTTGGAAAACATCATCCACAGACTAGATTTGCATGACACTTTGCATACTTAATTCTACAAAGCCTTATTTGTATAAATAAATCTAAATAACGAGTTGCAAACATAAGAGAAATAAATCAACGCTTACCTGCCTTAACAGTACATTTGTATAATATCTTTGCTGCCAAAATACACATGTGTACCATGTGACACAGCCATTACTTTCTGTTATCCCCTCTTCCATGGTGCTGCATTAGGCCACAGGTCAAAAAACAGCATTAGGATGCAGCGCCATTCATCCTCGATGCCTGGTGGAATTTCCCAAGGACTCCACTGTTGGCTCCATCCACATGCTAAGGTGTGTTTGTGTGTGTGTTTATGTTTTCGTATCTTGTGGGAGACCAAACCTCCCCATAATAGTAGGAATTTCTGACAGTGTTTACCTTTTAGTGACTTTTTTTAATTGTAGCATTTGTAGATCTTTTCTTACAAGTTCAAGATTTAAAAGCTATTAAAAAAGATTAAAGAGACAAAATGTGTGTGCTTGTGCGTGTGTGTGTGTGTGTGTGTGTAACCTCACTACCTCTGTGTGTGAGCACTGCTGGATTACTGTCCATGCTGAGAGTGGAGTGTCTTGTGTTTTAATGTCTTTTTTCTTCTTTGTACTTCACAGGTCTGTCGGCTGCAATTTTCTGACGCTAAAAAACCCCAGTAACTGTCGTTTGTCAGGCTTACATAAGAGTGTGCTGTCTCACACTAAAAACCCATTCCAGATCCTTTACTTTTGTCCTTCACATATGGATTCCTCCCATGCCTGACATGAGCATTTTGTTCTTTTTTACACTTCTTGCTCTGGAAGAAAATGAGTAGTGAGTCAAGAACTAAAAATCACTGTGGAAGGTCCAAAAGTCCATGAACAAAAAAGGTGTACTTATCGAAAATGACAGGAAAAATTATGTAGATGTCAAACATTGTAACAGTGACAATGATAGACAACGTAAATTTAGACGTGAACAGACATTACAAACAACACTGGAGGGCTGTGAAGCTTATGGCATCTTTAATCAATTTAACACACCCACACATCTATCATTTATACATACACCCCAACACACAGAACCCTCAACATACAGTCCAGAGCGGATCGTTTGTCAGTAAGTTTAAGAAATGTAAAATAATTATAATTTATAACATATAAAATGATTTTTTTTAGTACTACCTTGTACCTCTCATGTATACTCTCGGACAGGTGACACACACACACACACAAAAACCATGGAGCAGGACACCACTAGGGTAACATCACTCAGAGTCTTATGATAGATTCGGTCATCAATTTTCTGTGTTTGTTGATGCATGTAGAAAGTGGAGAAAATGGAGAGAAAGTGGAAAAGGCAGTGCAGAAAAAGTGAGAGATAAGAAATAAAAGGAATGAAAGAGCTTCAATTCCAAAATAGCCTGCTGGTGATTGCGATGATGGAGAGAGCAGCATTGAGAAAACTTGAGAAAAAGAGTGATAAATATTCTGTTAATATCAGGCTGTTCTTGTTGTTTTGTCTCTCCAGAAATGTACAATCCTGTATACAGGTACATGATAGCTAGCAAGAGATGACTAGCTGAACCACTAAAATGGAACAAAGCTTAATGAAGGCACGTAGGTGTTATTTTCATTCCTCTCAGTTCCTTCAGAATACTACTGTTATGTGTAAAATGGAAAAACGTCAGGCAGAAAGATAAATAACAATAACAGACCATGTCAAAGTCAGCAAATACAATAAACAGAGATAATAGACTATACAATAAACTGTAAATGATGCAATAAACAATATGGTAAAAAGAAAAAAAAAAACGATACACTAAATACTTTATTACACAATAATAGTAATATTAAATGACCACCATGACCTCACAGCTTACACAGATACACCCTGTACTTGCTGTGTATTGGAAATGCAAATACATCAATTTGGTTTCCTTTTTTTCCATAGTTTTTGTTTTCTAGTTTTCTGAAACTAGAGCACCGCTGATATGAAATCTAATTCTGCGACCTGTTCATTTATCAGCAGGGAAACTGCCTACAAGTCAATCAATGCTTTATCAGAGAAATTATTGAAGACTATAAAAATGAGCCGAATAATTTGTTTCTCCTGTAGCACATTGCCTATTTGATTCCTGTTGTTTATGTGGAAACTGGTGTGGAAACTGGTATCATGTCACCCTGTCATAATAGTAGTTGATTTGAGCAATTTCACTGATATTATTCTGGACAAATGTAGGGGGCCATTTGAAAGCAATTTCCCTGGCTGATTTTTTTTTTTTTTGTTCTGACATAAAGACGAGAAGTACATGAACTTCAACACACTCTCTCTCACACACCAAACCATGCATTTTTAAACAGGAGATAACAATTACAAAGTAATGTTTAAGCATTGTGCTCCACTGGCCATTCGTACATACAGGATTTGTCACGTGGAACAGAGAAGCAGGGAAACATTTATATGTTTTTGTAGCACACAGAGGAAAGCATACAAACACTATAACTGACAAATGATGGAGTAGCTAGTCCCTCCCTAATCACACCTCTGGATTCACCTCTGGAGAAATTTCTTCTTACTTGTGCTCTCTTCAGTTCAGTTGTGATTAGCTTTTTTGCTAGAATTAGATAAAAAACAGCTGCATGCACACAAAATAAAAAAAATAAAATAAAATCCCAACCACCCATGCACATAGACAAATAGCCACGGACACACCTGTGGCACAGCACTCTCTTAAACAGTATGCCATCAGGATTGACACAGGATTCTACTCATTGAGAGGTGCTGGCCCTAAGCTAGGGGTCTCGGGACAATGTAGCCCACACACAATTAAATTAACCTGGCACTTTGCACCAAAGCGGCCTCCCTGCTGATGTAATTTCCTCTGCTGGTCTGTTGAGAGTCTCTCCACTGCCTCTCAATGACTGCAACACACACACACACACACATTTACAGCATGATTGACATAAAGCAAAAGTAAAGTAGAGCTTTGCTTTACAAAATATTCTAAATATTCTCTTTCAAAACAAGACCTTAACAACAATTCCAGCAACAGCTTCACAAACTGTCATTACTGACGCTTCCTGATGTCTTCCGGATGTTGGAGCAGAAATATATACGAAGGCACAGGAACAGAGATGGGAGAGGAATGGTGCTCCTGACCAAAACTGTGCTGTTGATGGTGAAGAAGAAGCAGAAGCTACAGGCAGAGAGTGGCAAAGTTTACTCTAAATGACTCCACTATAAATATCAGATGTAGAACACATGCTGGCATACACACACGTGCAAACTCAAGCACACTGATAATTTTTCCACATGTATAGAAATCAAATATCATTTCCACGTTTTCACTGTTTTCTTTACCAGTGCCATCCATCACAGAGCTCCCAAACTCCTTCCAGTGTCACTTTGTTTGCCTCGCTCTCCTCCTCCTCTCGTTCATACATAGACACATACTTTCCCTCCACACACACATATAAACTTGCCCAGATGATGGCATTAGTTGGAAGAGTTGGCTGGTGTCCAGGTGTCCCAGTGTTCTGTAATATTGCCTTCCACATATTTCACTTCCAGTCTCCTGAGCTCTGCTGAGCAAACTCAATCAGTGTCCCCTCCACCTCCCTCCCAAGCACACACTGCTCCTCGTCACCGTTCTACACGTCTGAGGATGTGTGTGTGTGTGCTGCAGATGTATAGAGACTGATGCTGTGATGGTGTTTCTTATTTTGATGCGTCTCCATTTTGCATCTCTATGAAGTATGAATTGAATTACATCTACGAGTGTATATGTGTCAGAAAGAGTGAATAAGAAAGAGAGGGGGGGGGCAAAAGGAGAAGCAGAGATGTGTCTCAAGATAAATAACAAGGCTATGACCTCCTATACCAGGGCTATTCAACAAAACCTGAAAATTCTTTGCTTATTAACATATTGATAAGCGTTAACATGACTGAATGCCCTCATAAGAAGTGTCATAACTGAACACTGATCTTGTTTGTTGTATCTTGTATTAAAAATATATGTTTTATCTGTCTTGAAATACACTGTTTTTATCATCAAATGCTTTTTATTTCAAGTTGTCACTAAGACAAAGGCCCTAAGGCAAATCTGTACAAATCTCCGCTTTCTGATATAAAATCTTCAGCATCTGCTTTCAATTAAATAATTTACGTAACTGCGTGTGATTGGTTAAGCCGCTACAGAGGATCTGCTACAGGAACAAATAAAGGAAACTAGAGCTGCTGAACTACAAGTATTTTTTTTTTCCATATAACTCTATAATGGTGTCTACTAAATAGTTATTTCAAGTACTTGGCTTAAACACACACATAAAACAGTAAGGGAAATGAGTTAGAGAGTGATGAGAAAATGTTTACTAAAAGTCAACTCAAACTAAAGCAGTGTTTTTTCTAAGTCATATAACAGGTTTCTCTCTCTCTCTCTCTCTGGGTCTCTCTGTGTGTGTCACACACACACACACACCATGCAATCTCCCATCGTTTGTTCAATACAACATCAAACGCCTGGCATCATCTGAACAGGGTTGAGCAGAATGACCCTGTCACTCAGACACATCTGGCTTGACAGCCCAGATGTTCAGTGTAACCATGGGAGTTCATGGTTCTGCTGAGGGAGCATCACTCCTATTTCCTCATCAGATAATCAACTGATTGGTTTCACAATAATATTCATACTATAGGGAAATCTATGGGTCTGTAATCATTTAGTAGCTCATGTGTATAGAATAATTATTAGAAGCAGATGCTAGTAGTTGGTTGTATGGTATGATCCTGTATGGTATGTTGAGCAAATATTGCTATTGTGTATACATTGTAATGCACTGGGAAATGGCTGCTCTTCCCAGCACGGTAAAAAAAGAGATGGCGGATGCATCACCTTTGGTTTGTTTGACCCAAATAATCATGTATTAATGGTGACACAATATCATGATAATATCTTAAACTATAATAAAAGGATAATAATAATTGGGAAATTGAATAAAAATGGGTTTATTGAAGCACAAGCCAAAACTACCATTTTAACCACTTAAAGTCTGATGATTCAGTTCTATCAATCTATCTTAAGACATTATACAATAATAATTTTTCAGTAGCTACAGTGAAATTGGTGGCATTGCTGCCTCACAGATTTACTGTTCTTTCCATATCTATGTGGGATTACTCCTGATAAAATTGTATCTAGGTTTGTGTGTGTGTGTGTGTTGCCCTACAATGGATTGCCGTTCCATTTGGGGTGAATTTTCCCACCTTACACCCAGTGTTTCAGAGATAGGCTCTGGATCTACTGTGACTCTGACCAGGATAAAATGGTTATTTAAAACGAATGAATGAATGAACTAATAGAAAAGTTATGTAGTTAAACAAGTAAAGAATAGTCTGGCCCCAGTGTGGCTGTCTCAGGGGCTAAAACACAATAGTCTTGTCTAATTACAATGTGTCTCTGCTGTCTCTATGTCAAATTCAACCTCTCACCAGTACCACAAAAGTTAAATATTGATCTAATTTAATGTAATGTAATATTTAATAATGATAACCACATGAGTGCTTTTTCAAACATGGCACAGATACAGAGCTATGACTAAAGGTCTTCTATCATTCTTTGATATATATATATATATATATATATATATATATATATATATATATATTTAATAAAAAGCACAACATTATGCAGAATGTCCTCAGTTTATGTTAAAGCAAGCATCATGGCTATGACGCAGTATATTCAGACAGTGTTTACTGTGCTGTGTAGAAACAATTTGAAGCCTCCTGAAATGGTTGTACCTTGAAGCTCATGTAACAGCACTTGTTTGTGTGTGGGAGTTTGTATGTGTGAGACTGGGTTTTGTTTTACAGCGCAGCGTTCACAGCACGGCTTGGGAGAGATTCAAGCTGCAGGGAACCCAGACTGTTCCTGTATATCTCTTCACAAAACAGATGCTGACTTTTTTTGGAGAGTTTGCATATGTGCTTGTGTCTTTGCGCGCATGTGAGTGAGTGTGTGTGTGTGTGTGTCCATGTCCAATGACCTCTGACAGTACAGAACCTTTTTTGCTGACCAGACTCTCTTGATAAAAAAGCTGTTATTCTAGCTAAAACGTCACCCCCTACCCCACCTTGCACATATGCTCCTGAAACACATGCCAACTGGGATGGACATAGAATAATCCACACCTCACTCTCTCTCTCTTTCCTCCCTTTCCTCTCTTTCTCTCTGTTTGTTGAAGAATATGGTAAAATAAATGTCAGCAATTCCCTCAACCTTTGCCTTGTTTTTTGTTCCTGCATGATATATAGAGATTCAATCATCAGCTCTACTTTTCTTTCTCTCCCCTTTACCAATGTTCTTCTCACTGTTTTTTCTCAAACACCTCAGCAACCATGCATAGTACCACACAAACAACACACAAACAAAGATTTTTCTCCAAGCCTCTTGCTTTACAACCAGAGATAGACTGATTTAGGGCAAAATAGATCCAAAATGGATTAGAAAAGAAACATATAGTTGATAGAGCCTTGGCATCATTGCCATGGTGAAGCCATGAAGTCAGTTTCTCTGCAGGTCTGAGATATAATTGTTGCTGAAGCTCTAATGAGGCCAGGATCATGGCTCTTCATCCTGTTGTGATGCAGGTGTCCGCTTGGGCTAATGGGGATGAGACTTCTTGCAATGCTATGTCAGAAATGGCCTTTCTCATCTGAAGACACATACACACACCTACACACCTGGACTTGTTTTTGTTAACAAGTGTTCAAGAAAACAGACCTGAGACAGAAGACACTGAATTAACTGGTATTCTTGGTGTATAAAATAATCCAGCAGGCTCATAACAATACACTAGCATATTCAACCTCTACGTTCCACACTTATTGCTATATCTAATTCTCACTGTCGGCTCTGCAGCAGTTTGATAGTGAGATGTCAATGAAATCGAATGCCTTTATATTTTGCTGGGAGGCTCTGTTATTCAGCTCAAGCTGGTCATGGCTGATCTAGAGTGCTGGTGCTGATCATTAATGTTGATCATTGTTTTTTTAGACAGGCTTGTCTGCAGTGAAACATATACACCACTGCATATAACAGCTATAGAACCAGGGTGTGATGTTAACGAATGTGACTAATGCATACTGACAGAAAACATGGTATTACTCAGAGACTGGTATCAACACATAGCATGGACAACACGTCATTACACATACCACTGGCAAAGCTCTGAGCAATAGTCAATGTGAGCGCATGAATGCACAAACAGTGTACTGGATGTGGATTTGCATGTGGAAATGATCATACAAATAGGATTAACAAGCAGTGCACAGGTATGCATAAGTTTAATCAGTGCTAATTCAGGTAGCGTTTCTAATCATTCTGATTAAAAATGCCTACTGATACACTATAAGGGCAAGGGTTTGTGGACATTTGACCAGAACACTTATATATGCTTTCAGAACATCCTATAACATATTTAGTCCATCTTTAATATTAATCCTTAATCTTCTGGGAAGGTTTCCACTAGATTTTGGAGTATGGCTATGGGGATTTGCCCATTCAGACACAAGAGCATTGAGAGTGATGTGCACTAATGTCAGGTGAGGAGGCCTGGGGCACAGTGCAAAATTCAGTGGGGTTCATTGGGGTTGAGATCAGGATTCAGTGGTTGAGGCTGACAAAACCTGGCTGAATTGCACTAATTCTCTCAGAAAGAATGGGCTAAAATGTATTGTGAGAAACTTATGGTAGGCTATCCCAGGCCTTCGATTCCGAGTTAGATACCTTAGATAGATACATTTACGTTTCTGGCATTTGGCAGACGCCCTTATCTTCTCTATCCTCAACTATGTCAGTTGTATAAAATAAAATGCATGATATACGAATGAAACAAATAAAAATTCAGCACTAACCAAAAAGCGGCACCAATATTTCCAAGCATATTACAGATATTTCCGGATTAATATATTTTAATGTATTTGGGATTTTTCTGTTAAGTGCTTTGTGGTGGCTGTGCCTTTAGTTTTTGTGTATGTTCTGATAAGAAATTGCACAGAATAAGACTAAATGCTATCTCTAATTATTCAGTAATGTTCACACTGACTTACAGAGCATGTCAATAGATATAAAGTCCTTTGTGGTTCTGTACAGATTTTTTTAAAGTGGCAGGTTTTGAATCAACAGCACATAAATACCAATATTGCCACTAGTCTGCCATGGAGTCTCCCTTAATTCAGTTCACTCCTGTTAATTCAACCACGGTAATATATCTGTGCGCTCCGTCAGCTTTATTTTAGCTTAGCCGGTAAGGTCCCAAAGCAGCTATCACCCATTAGCAGCACAACAGAGTGGAATAGGCTCAGGAGCGCACCTGCACAGCTCTCTCAGTGTGTGTGAAGAGCTCTGCAGGTGCAAAGTTTTGACTTCATCACACCCTGCTGGGTCACTCCCTTAGAGAACCCGTTCAACAGATGGCACCACGGCTCTGGCCAGCGGACAATGACCGCACCCCTCTGCTCACCGAATCCAGCAGTAGACCCAGCCTGAACCTGGCTCCTCTACCCAAAATCACTTACACACACTCCTACTTTCCACCCTAAGGACACCTGAAGAGGCAGAGACCAGCTGAACAGACAAATGGTGGTGGTGCAGCATGGGCATCAGGGTAGAGATGGACATAGGGCTGGAGACGGATATGAGGTTCAAGTGATCTAGTGAGGATAAAAGTAGGATTTCTCTCATGCCGTGCAGACGATTTGAGACCTGGTCTGAGGTAAACAAACAAAACTGCATGCTGAGAGGATGGGAGAAGGGATAAACATAGAGAATCAGAGCGAGAAAGAGAAAGAGAGAATGACTATGCTGCAGCGTGGAAGGGGGTGGGGGATTTTGTATCATCTCTGTAATCAAAGAAGCAGAGCACGTCTTAACAGAACAATTTCCAGTTCACCAATTTCCAGTTGGTGACTAATTTCCTTATTTGGCCTTAAGCGTGCATGCATTGGTGAGTAGTTGTGTGTGTGTGTTTCAGAGTGGAACAGATGGACAGACTAGAGCAGGACGGAGAGCAGGAGCAGACATGGGCTTGGGGATAGACTGTAGGTACTGGCAGAATAACTGAGAAAGAGAGAGAAAGAGAAAGCAGATGATGGGAAAAGATGGAAAAGAGACAGAAAATACCAATATACACAGCAAGTGCTGGGAATACACTTTCAGAGAGAGCTGTATTCCCAGTGATCTTGGGGCAAAAGGTGTAGCGAAGTCATAGCAGTCTTTTACATTATTCAGAATGAAGAGTGGCTAAATGGATACAAATACAGATATAAAAAAGAGGATGCGCTCTATTTATTTTATGGGAGAATTGCCAGTAAGGTTCACAGGGCATCTAGTTAAGATTATAGGTGTGCATCAGAAGGATTTTTTAACTTTTGTGCAAGACCCGTTGGAAGCATAAAGCAACAAAATTCTCTAGAAAATATCACTGGCAGGTGCAAAGAAATAATAATTGGGTGAGTGAGATTAAATAAACAGTTCTGCTCACTTCTCTAGTTTAAACCAACGTAGGCAAATTCATACACCATGCTGATCATGCTGACATTGATGACATTTTACCTTTGGATTTTTGCAGTGATTTCTAGGTTGTCTAGTGTTTAGAAAATCCATCCGATGCTCATTTCAAATCCGAAGAGAGATGCTCTGGTATTTGGAGCAATAAACAGGTATTGGGTTACATCCCTAAGTACTTCCATAATAAAGCTGTCTGGGTTTTCAAGTATCTTTAAGTCATTTGGGTTGCTTGACACTGATTTTTCCTCTGTGTGTGTGTGTATGTTCTTTTAATGAGTGTCCCACCTTGTTGCTGAGGCTTGTGTGTGTAAGAGATACTGAGGGCAGGAAGGCAGGATTAGGCTAAATGAGGCGCATTAATAACCTGTGTCAGCAGATGGAGGGAGGCACAGGATGCACAGGAGTGCAGGGTAACAGAGCACATGTTGCCTTCCTCTCACTATTTATGGAGGCTCCTATCTGAAATTTATAGGACTCTGGGTTATTTGCACAACAAAATACGGACGTTTCACACTTTCTTCACACATATAACAACAGACTAATTACAGCTCAGACAACAACACCTCCCTCTCACTTTCTATCTCTCCATTCAGATACAGTTATAATTGCCACATTTTTTCTGACGACCATAATAGTCTACACAACTCTAATCTGTACTACTGATGCCATTTAAATCTATAAACCATCTCTTTTGGTCCGGAAGCTTGTTTGCTGTATTTGTGCACACACACACACCATAGGGACACCTTTCCTTTCAGCTTTTTTAACAGTAAATAATATGTGCATGTGTAGGCTTTTAAATGTAATAATACATAATAAGCTGGGTGGTACAGTGGGTGGTGTTGCCACCCCATGGCTTCAGGGGCCGCAGATGGGGGTCCTGAGCTCAGGTTACTGTCTATAGTTTCACATGATGTCCCAGTGTCCGTATGGGATTCCTCTGGGTTTTCTAGTTTCTTCCCAAAAACTTTACTATAAGTGTTCTTGCTATATGAAAGGTTGGTATCTAATTCATGGTGCATTTTCCCCTTGTGATAGCCTTCAGATTCACCATGAACATTACAATTAAAAATCATTTTTTGAGGGAAGAATGAATATTAATTTAACAACATAACATTAGTGTACAATGGTATGGGTCACAACAAACAAGCAACTAACCAACTAACCAAGCAACCAAACATTTAGCGTCTTGACAAATTAACCTAATATTAAAAGCCAGAACATTTCATAATCAAAAACAATGCATTAAAGACAACCGAAGAAAATCAAGCATGTGGAAAATTTAAAATAAATAAATAAATAATTTATAATATAAAAATAAATATTTATAAAAAATAAATAATTAAATTTAGCATGGTGTTTTTTATTTATTTAATTTTTTGACTCTTACAAAACAGTGAATAATGCTTGCAAAAAAGCATAGAACCTGCACAGAACACTTCATTATACATACATTTAGATACTCAGCATTTTCTGATACTTATTCTGGGCAGATTCATTTTAATATTCATGGCAATGGCATCGACTTCAATCAATTAACACCAATTAACTTATAATGGTGTGTGCTAAAAATAACACTGTACTGAGCTTATTAGATTGTTGTTTATGAATGTCTACAGTCAATATATTATGTCTGAAAAAGTCTCTGCTTATTAATCACTTCTCTTTGTTTACATTACAGTGAGCAAAAATATCCAGGACATGCAGGGAAGTGTTCATTAGAGAGGATGGATGATTTCACTCTGCACAGTTAAACAATATCCCACCAAGCCCTCCTCCTGGGTTTCATGAAAACACATGCGTATTTGATTTCCCATCATGTGCACATTATCCATATTTTGTTTCCTTTGACAAAACAACTGTAGATCCCATGCCTACCTAGTTCCTCACATTCAGTATTTCTGTTCAGACGTTGTTAGATGCTAGCAGTTTCTCACTGCAGAGATTTCATCAGGACCAGGAAACACTTGGATCCTGTAACTTGAATGAGTGTATAGTTTGCTTGTAGACATAATCAGCTGATGAAGAACAGCATATTAGCCCCATGGTGCTGTATTGTTTCTGCCAGACTTCAACTGGAATGAGTCTTTATACAGCACTGATCGAATGCTGAAATACACAGGAAAAGTGACTCATGGCTATATGCTGATTCATCTCAGACCTGGCGCTGTTGAGAGCTCTTTTGCAAAATTGTGAACTGCATTAATAGACAACTGTGGAATTACAATATCAGACCCAATAGTTTTTGTGAAACACCCTTATCTGAAATACTATTAAGACAAAAACCCAGACTAATAATATATACACGAATTCAAAATCATTATCAGGAATTGATTCTCACAGATTCTCATGGAAACGTTCTTTAGGCCAATTTAGATCATCCATATAGCATTACAATTTGATGCTCTGATTATTCTTAAGCTCTCACTAAAAATAAAACATCTGCTAAAGGTAAAAGCTAAAGTGATTGACAGGGATTAGTCGAGGATCTTGAAAATTGCTTTTTCTTATAAAGCTCATGCCAGTGTTGATGATGGTGTATATGTTTGCATGAGTGTCATGTATTTGCTGATCTCTTGGAAATATTAAGCAAATCCTTAAGCAGTGGTTAGGAAATGTGCATGAAGAAAGCAAATCAATTTTTTTTTTACCATGCAACTGGCACAAACATGGCCCAAATAGTCCAAAATCAGAGAAACTACAGCATCTCTATTCCTCTCTTCCACCTTGCTGGTCCATGCATTAATCTAAATCAGTCTTTCATATCACTGTATTGCTCTTCTTTTAGAGTTGGGCTGGACCAGCAGAGATATGTGCATGGTACAATGTTTAAATCATTTCAAATGTATAAAAATTTAGCTTTTTTTTTAACAACAGGAAAAAGTCTTACAGAAACCCAGAGGAAACTTTACATCCCTAATGTGCAATCCAGAGGTAACAGTGGTGAAGAAAATCTCCCTTAAATTACATGAAGATGCCTCTTCTGAGTGACATTAAATAGTAGGACATAATATAGTGCTGACTGTGTAGAAAAGAGGTTCAAGATGAGAATCATAGTCTTTATGATTATAGCAGCTCCAATATCCACCCATCGATCTATCTGTCCGTCCGTCCATCCAT
Organism: Hemibagrus wyckioides; assembly: GCF_019097595.1. Lineage (NCBI taxonomy): Eukaryota > Metazoa > Chordata > Actinopteri > Siluriformes > Bagridae > Hemibagrus > Hemibagrus wyckioides. Next base: position 18,209,738 of record NC_080713.1, read on the forward strand.
CCATCCATTTACTGTACAGCTAATCCTACACTGGGTCATGAGGAACCTGGAGCATATCCCAGGAGACTCAGGACACAAGGCGTGAGGACAACCACGACAACCCATCGCAGGGAACCACACAAACAGATACACACACACACACACACACATGCCTATCAGCCTTCAGCATATGTCTTAGGACTAGGGGAGGAAACTCCCAAAGCATGGAGAACATGCAAACATGGAAACTGTGTACACAAGGCAGTGGCAGGAATCAAACTTCTGACCCCAAGGCAAGGCAAGAGTGCTGACCACTTAGTCACAGTGTAGACCAAGACAGTAAACAAGACATAATAATTCAGCAACTGAAGCTGGAGATATTTATCCATTCAGCAAACTATTTCAGTTAGGGAGTACCACTTTTTTTTTGAGTACCACTGACACCATCCCATTATCTCATGCTGTATGCTAATGGTGCTGCTTTACATCTCTCAAGCTTTATCTAAATTTCCTTAATACACTGTCAGTAAGAAAGCATTTTTGTTGCATTTTAGTGAAACTTAAATTTTGCTTTGAATACCATGGCACAGTTGTGCAGCTCACAGCTCTTGGACTCACAGCTCTTGGATTTGGTATGGAATATGAGGTGCAGTGCAATGGGGTCCATTCAGGCTGTGTTCTTACCTTGAGCCCAGTGTCACAGGGACAAATTCTTGTTCCACAACACTGACAAGTATAAAGTAGTTACCGAATGAATACATGTTTGAAGAAGACATGATTTTGCATTTTAGAATACATATTTTTAAACAAACCTTCTCCTGTGGTGAACAGAATCCTCTGAAATTGCTTAAAAAGCACCAACAGAATTAGAATTAGCTGTAATTGTTGTAATTCATGTGCAGATTCACCTGGGCACCACCTGCTGTCCTGTGTAATCTTTGCTCAAACATCACATGAATTATAAGTACAAACTGTACAGGCAGAGCGTGCATGCTTCAGATGAGAGAGTGAAAGTGAGAGAGGGGACATTAGGTTATGACTGAGAGGGCAGGGCTCTTAGAGTGCTGGTGTAAGTGGAGGCTGGACAGGAGCTGCATTTCTCTGATGTAAACTTTTGATGTGCCGAACACAGGTGGGCACACAGCTGCTGGGTTGTATGATGCAATTGGTGCAAAAAAAATAAATAAATAAAAGACCGGGTGATCTAATGTAAAGGGGTATGCGTATGGCCGTGATACAATTACGTGAGATGCACATGAACATACACATATTCACAGATCCTAACAGGAACAAGTCACATAGGAGGCTACTCAGGGAAATTGGAAATAGAGGGCATTCTGGAGAGCACAGGGTCAGTGTTCTCAGTGCCCCAGCATGCTGCACTTCTTGTGATCATAAGCATCTGAATGAGTCTAATTCACCTTGCTGCATCAGTGGCATTAATTACACTGTAGCTCTCTCATGGAACCAGTGCTGAGAGACATGGCCTAGGTCAGCGTGGCCACTCTCGAGGAGACAGTCATTTGCATTCTGTGTAATGTGCGTTTGAGTGTATGTGTCTGGATAGGTAGGTACTTCCTTAACACAGTTAACCTGCCTTCATTTTTTTCTTTTTTTCCCAGCTCATTACTGATCCACTGCAGCACAGTCTACAGTTAGTGAGATTCACTATTACCTTAGTGGAGTGTTCAGTCTGGCACAGGAAATGAAACTGAGTCTCAGAGCAAACACCTCAGAACTTCATAACCACTGTGGCATATTATAAGGGTGGTGGAGAGAGAGAGAGAGGGAGAGAGAGAGAGGGAGTAATAAAGATCTCAGAGCTGTATTACTAAAACACTTACACACTGAGTGACAGTTATGTATTACAGCAAAAATCGTCATGCCGGCATGGACTTTCAAAACATAAGCGAAGCAAATATTGAAATGATATGTTTATGGTACTCCGGGGAGAACAATTGTAATACTGAGTGTGATATTTACTTATTTTTCAATAGAAAGGAAAGACAAAAAAAGGCTGGTAAAGACACATTTTGAGTGCACTTGCATGGCAACGAACTCGGAAGCCATTAAATTCTATGATGCACCAGCGTGTGTAAAAACATATTCTTATTCCCACCTGCATAAACACACACACACACAAACACACACACACAATACATATATAAATAGAAAAAACTAATAAATTCGGAGCCATATGGCACCTGCCAGGTTTTGCATTGGTTCTCAAGACTGAATGGGAATCCTAAAATAACATTAATTTTATCAGGAGGTGTGGAAGCACCCTGTACAACAATCACCCACTCATTTCACTAATTGCAAATGGCGCTGTCTTGAACAGCAGCCTTTATGTTCATTAAAGCTTGATTATGAGGTTAGCTCTATTAAGTCAGTGATGGGCATTCAGGGATGTGTGAAGAGATGTGTGTGTGTTTGTGTGTGTGTGCGTGTGTGTGTGTGATGGATCCTCTTCTCAATCCCTGCGCACCTGTTTATGTGAGGGGTGGGGAAGAGAGAAATGGAGTTTGTCTAGGCACAGAAGAGTCTGTCTTTCTGTTGACAAAGCACATTTGTCATTACTGGACCTGGTCATAATGAATCACAGCTCACTGCTTCACCAGTCATCCCTGCAGTACACACCTTCATATATGAAGGCCTACAACAAACATTGCTTAAGATACAGCATTTACAGAAGAGTAGCAGGGTGTGATTTTTTTTTCATCAACTAAAAACCAGACAATAAGGTTGCTATTTTCACACCTTCCAGATTTTGTGATATTACACAAGCTATACTTCATTGAAAGAGTCTTTAACATATTTCATTTTTTTACGTGTGCATTCTACTCTCCACATTTCATGGCAGATGTTTTTTGTTGCCTAGGTGTGCCCTGTTTGATTGGTTGTTTAAACAATAAACAGCTCAGAAAGTCTAGTCTAGTGGGTTTTGCCTGTGAAGAGTGCACTTGCTTTTAAATCAACATGAAGACCAGAGAGCTGTCTAACAAAAAGACAAGCCATTGTGAACCTGAGAAAAAAGGAAAAAATCAATTATTGCAATTGTACAAGCATTAGGCATAGCCAATACAATATGGAAATGCAAAGTTAATGGACAAACGCTCAAAACATACCGGCTTACTGGTCAAGCAGAGTTGAGGTAATGTCATGGCTTGGGCTTACTGATCTTTATTGAGCTCACTGATCTTTATTGATGATGTAACGCATGATGGTAGCAGCAGAATGAATTCAGAACATTACAGAGAAAAGCATCCAATCTTATTTGAAGGAAATTTTAGAGAAAAGGTGCCTGGCCAGTCAATCACCAGAACTTAACCTAACTGAGCAGCATTTCATGTCCTGATGGGAGAAACTCCCTGAATCAACAACTGAATGAAGCGATGGTACAGGTCTAGAAAAGCATAACAAAAGAAGAACAGAGCAGTTTGGTGATGTCCATGGATTGCAGCTTGATGCAGTTATTGTGAGCAAGGGACAACGAAAACAACTAAATATTATTGTTGTTGCAGCCAACACAGCAGATCATCTAATCATATTTGATTTTGGCAAAGATTTTATGTTGGATAAGAATATACAACCAAATCACTAAGGCAAGAAATCTGTTCTAGTACATTTGCTCATCTTAAAAATTAGGGTGTTCTGCCACCAAAGGTGCCAGGTCCTATGCGGTTTAACACATTTAGGTGCAAAACCTTCCTGATATACTCACTTTGCTCTCTTATCTCGCATTCATCTTTTAATATCAAACACAAATGTCTTCAGTGTATAGCAAAAACAAGAGAATTGGTTGTTTCAGAACTTTCAGAGAGGACACTTTAGTTCAACCCTGTAAGTAGATCAAAATCCAAACAGTCAATTAAAACCACATTATGCCATATCTGCAATATTTATACACATATTCACGCATACACAGATGTACAAATATCCATGGAACTAGTCCCATATCCAATAATCCTATTAAAAGCCATTCGATTCATGTTATCCAGCAGATCTTAGAGCACTTACATTAGAATTAAACATTTTAATTCTAAAACATTTTATTATGCATCTAGCACCTGATGTAAGAAGCTCACAAAAGCCTTTTTGATTATATAAGGTTGGAAACAACTAGTATTTTGGCCATTAATTACATAATGCAACAAAGCACTCCTGACTCATCACACTCCTGCCACCATACTTAATCACAGGTGATGCTTTATGTTAAATAAAGTGCTTGGTTTTCTGCAGACATAACAAGATACAAAGTGACTTTGCAGCCAGTGTCCTGTCCGGAGGTTATAGAATGTTGAAGACATATTTAAAATTATGCATATTTTACACATTGTTAACATCCAGGCTAACTTATTCTGAACTACAAATCTTTAAGTATTATTAAAAGACTTGGACTGACACTGTGCACTTTGCATTTTATTTATACACAGTGTTAAAGTATATCTTCTGGTCTTTACTGGGTTTCTGGTCTGTTGTTGCAGAGCCTTCACGTTTAAAGAGTTGTGTTTTCTGAGATGCTTTTTTACACACCATGGTCGTAAAGGTAGGTCACTTCTGACCTTTCTCATCATAACAGTATTCTACCCTGAAATAATAAATACACATCCATTCTCTGTACTGCTTATTCCACATAGGGATACAGAGGACCCTGGGTACAAAACGGGGGACACCCTGGATGGGGTACAATAATACACACTGACAATTTAGAGATGTCATTCAGCCTACAAAATGTCTGTGGACTGGGGAAAATCCTCTAAGCATGAGGAAAACCTGCAAACTCCGCTCGCACAGTGAAGGAGTGGGAATCAAACCCTCAACTCCGGAGGTGTGAGGCAAACATACTAAACAGTAAGCCATCATGGCTCACAATATAACAAACATAATATTTTTAAATTGCAATTTTCAGTACAGCACTAATTCTGAGTCAGGTGCTAATTTGGTGAAAACTGGGGTTTATTCGTCAAACACATGTAAACACACTTGTAAATGTGATGCGTCTGTCTTACTCTCAAATTGTCACTGAGTTCAAAATATGAAAGCATTCAAAACATGCAACCAAAATCCTAGCAAGGTTGTTTCCAAATAATAGGAAAAATCACTGGATGATTCCCATATGACTTGAATGTCGGAGAAGGGGGCCATATGGTACCTAAATTTACAATTATATTATTAACACAGATAAAATTCTCTGACCTGCTTTCAGACCTGACAGTAATGTTCCCATACTGAAACAAAAGTATTAAACCGTTAAAAAATAAAGATTATTTCCAAAATATTTAAAGGGTACTTGTGCAGCTTGTACAGCTCTTTTATATACAGTAAAGGAATTTTAAGATATACCGGATAGACCAATACAACTCAATATATCTCTCTTTCTCTCTCTCTCCAGACACACCTCTGCACAAGTGAATGCATGACATGGCCTTCAGAAGAAGAAGCATTTTATCAGCGTTGAGGACTGACAGAGGGTTTTAATTGACAAGCCTTGTGCGTTTCAGCCCCACTGGAGCACAGACAATAAACACAATAAAGACAGAGTGATCCATAAAGAAAGGCCTTGTTTCCTTTGATCATTTTATTCCCTGGGCATGTCACCAAGTCAACACACACACACACACACACACTTTGCACCTGTATCAGTTCTGAGAGACATTTCCTGCTTCCTTTATATAAAAAGCTGATTAAAGGATGCAGAAACATCACCTCTAGTCTGGTCCTTTCGAGTCAGAATACATTAGCATGGCTTATGCAGATAAATGTAGGCTTCCTGACCAAATAAGGTTATGCATAACAGAATTTATAATTCAGGAAGGCTGATTTGGACAAGGTGAGGCCTTTTTTCAACACAAGTTTTGAGTTAGAGTGTGTGTGTGTGTACATGTGTATGCACATTGTGGCTGTGGACAGGATGAGTGTGTGGGTGTATACTATTCAACTGAAAAGTGAAAAGACATGAGTATAGGTATTGTGTAGACTCCAAGGACATCAGCAGTCCACCATTTAAGTGAATGTTTCTATTGATGAACTATGCTGCTTTCTGAGGGTTGTTCATCAAAAGAAAAGTAAGTGAAGAATTTGACTTAGATAAAGTTTCATGGACGTGCTGCTTGCGCTCATGATAACTCAGTAATGTTTCAGGAATTATAAAATAGCTTTATAAGGCGCTGTTCCACTGTGTTTCCGCACTCCAAAGAGTTTCAGCATACTTCAAGAAAGACAAAAACTCACATTCCTCTCACTCATCAGAGCCAAAACACACCTCTAAAAACAGGCATGCATTCAAACACACTTTTTCTATCACTCTTCCAAACACACATTTCTCTCTTATAATGTCTGCTAACACCTTTTCTTCCACCTGAATCTAACACACACCTACATGTTCTCTTAGCACCTTCTGAAAAGTTCTGAGTGGCTGCATTCACCGCCCTATCCTCCTCCGATTCGACCTCATTACTTCATGGCCTGCTTCTTCATGTTTGACACCAAGGCTCAAAAACCAACGCTCATATGTAGAAAGAAAAAAGCACAATCTCTATTATCTGTGCATTCTTCAACATGACAGTGCACAGAAGGATACCACACACACTCACACACACTGTAAGTAAGCAAGGAAGCGCAAGAATCCATCCCATTAATATTTTACTAATGTGACACTGGAATGATGTAAAGGTATCAGCTTTAATGATGGAAAGCAAAGCAGGTGTTTGAAACAAAGAGGATGAAAAGAAGAAAATGGCGATTTAGTCTAGACATATAGTGTGTGTGTGTGTGTGTGTGTGTGAGAGAGAGAGAGAGAGAGAGAGAGAGACAAACATGTTCTTCTACAACACTACCTCTTTCCAGAACAGTTCACAGTTCACCAGTGAGGTTTTGACATCCCATCTGAAAGAATGGAGGCAAAATGGCCCACAGTGTGGAATATTAATGGAATAAGAATAGAGAGTACACCAGGAGAAGATGACATTTATATAATTCTCTTAGATTATCACTGTGGTCACAGGTGTTATTCAAGGGAGCTGAATCCCTTTGGTCACAAATAGCTTCCTAATTCCTATGGTCCTCCTCTAAGTCCACACTTTGGTCACGTCAATGAAATAAAGGTCTATTTCGCACCAAGTCCTACAAGGTGCAGGAATGGCAAAAAAGCTACAGTAAACTTAGAGTAAACTATCTAGCTTTAATTTATAATATTTACTATAAGATACACACATAAGCAATAATTTAATATTTAAAAGTTTTATAAAAATTAATTAATACATGCACTAACCCTGAGAACCTCAGGAAGTAATTAAATGTATGTTAGAAGACTTGAGTTATATATGAATTGGCATTAATAAGTTTAATATTAGTATCTTATGAAAGCTTTCTGTGGATTGATATCATGCCATGACACTGGCTGTATAATAAAAGATTATTTATGTTAGGAAAATAAATATTTTTAAATAATAAGCTATATTATCTGAAATTGTTCTCTTTGGGAGTGACATGGTTGGACAGGATTAGGAACGAGTACATCAGAGGGACAGCTCATGTTGGACGTTTGGGGGACGAAGTTAGGGAGGCCAGATTAAGATGGTTTGGACATGTTCAGAGGAGGGAGAGTGAGTATATTGGTAGGAGAATGTTGGACATGGAGCTGCCAGGCAGGAGGCAAAGAGGAAGGCCAAAGAGGAGGTATATGGATATAATGAATGAGGAAATGAAGCTAGTGGGTGCAAGTGTTGAGGATGCTGAAGATAGGGACAAGTGGCGAGAGATGAAGGGAAAAACTCAAAGAAGAAGAAGATTAACTGAAATTATGATAATTTAGGATATATTAAAAACAGAAATAGAAAAACAGAAATATAGGATATATTAAAAATAATGGTAATTATAAATGTGATATTAAATCTGTAGTTTATATGACAATCTTTTGCAGAGAGAGAATTAAATATAAGAGCTGGAGATTATATAGAAGGATTATACACTGTTGTGACACCTATTTGCAATAAGCAATGCAAAAAATTTGAAATAAGTTGAGCTTTCACTTGACTCACACTTCTGAAATCAACTCACAACGCAACCTTCTGCTTGACTGTTACTGATTAAGTGGTTTGTTTTGGATCATATTGTCTAAGCAACACAGTTTATAGTGCTTCACAAAGCAAATTGTTAATGGTCCCAAGTTTCTCAAATAGCCTAAAGTTTAACCTACATTGTGTACAAACAGACAATGTAACAGTAGGTTATAATATTAATAAACAGAATGAGTTAACATGATTTCAACACTTAACTATTACCATTATGGCTATTTATATACAGGATGACTGTTAATGTATATGCTTCACGATTAGTCATGATTGAAACGTTAGTTTAATGTGGATATGTTGCTTTGATTCGAAGACCTTATAAATTGTTGTGATATCGGTTAGCAAGGCTGTAGTCGTAGTGCGGCCCGCAAGCTTTAAAGGTAAAAAGAGAGATTCTTCATCACTAAAAGTAGCCAAGAACCACTTGTTAGGAAGATGACTTTTGAGTGACACTGAAAATGGGCAACCAGGTTTACATGCCACTTAGAGTGTCAAGGAAAATTGTCTGTATTAAAAGTTATTTATTAATATTATTATTGATGTCTGTGGAAAAAGAAGTATTAAAGCCTGCTTCATTAAATGTTCACCAGCAGTATTTCCAACATGTCTCTCATCTGAAATGACCTAAGACTCCATAGTTACATGATTTTGCAAATATAGCATATAGAATAAATATAATTTCATCCCATTTAAAAGCCAGTTTAAACACCACATAAACAAGCAGTCAAGCACTATATAAAATTAAAAACACTAGGATGTACATGATAGTGTTGTAGAAATTCACTTCTCCATACTTCTCCAAACAAATGCCCCCCCCCCCCAAAAAAAAACAACAAAAAAACAAAAAACAAAAACAACCTACTTAACCAACTAACTAAGTAGTTAACCACCTTCAGTGGTTAAGCTCTCATGGTCATGCTGCACTGTTACAGAGGTGTAGAAAAAGCAATAAATCAGTAAATCCCACTGAAACTCCAGTGACCAGCCCACTTTAAGCTCATCATTAATTGCAAAGTACACCTACATCTCCTTAATTCCTGCTCTTGCTCTTTAACTTTTTCACCCTTACATCTTTCCTCCTAGTGTGTGTGTGTGTGCAGGTATGAAGTGTGTGAACTAGACAGGAACAGTGCAGACCTGAGGTGACCCAGGAATCTTTGTTGAAAGGTTTGTCTTAGGCATCTCAGGGTATGGAATAGTGATTCTCACTTATATTCACAATTCCTTATGAATTTAGGAAAATGTTTGGAACCCTTAATTCCATTGCTATACCATAAATGATTTTGTGCTTCCAACTTTATTGATGAAGACCAATATCAAACTGTTGATCATATAGTATATTTTGCTAATTAAGGACATGCTTGACCTCTACAGAACTGAACCACACAATCTCCTCATCACAGGGCAAACATTTTGCCACTGCACCATCTAATTAATACTAATAAAAAATAATTTATTGTCTATTTCAACCTGAGCAGGTTATTGAGGTAAATTGCTTTTCATGTGAAGCAAAATCAAAATCAAAATATGTTTGTGTAAAAGAGATTAAAATATCTTCTCCGAATGCAATTTTAAATGCTTGGTATATGATTTGATTCTCCGGTTCTCTAGTTTCCTCTTACATCCTAAAAACATGCTGGTAGGTGAATTGGCTTGAATATCAATAACTCACTAGTGTATTTCACTTCAAATATGAAGTGAGACCCGACTTAGAGTTGATAGTATATCAAAAGGAACTCCCAACTCTTAAAAATATGCCCAAAGGAGGATTGTCTAATTTAAATTAAATGAGTTTTGTGTATGCTTGGTATCTGCCTCACGCCCAGGGTTCTGTACTGAGACATGATATTATATTGAAAGTAAACTTCACAAAACTCTCGATTTATACAGTACATCAGTATGCTTTGTTATAAAACTTGGTAACATACTTGCTAGAATATTAGCCCTTCTTTCACGTCTTTGACTCGTCTCCTAATACCTACCTGATAATGTTCTGCCTGTTTCAGGAGGAAGTGTACACTGCACAAGTCACATACATGGGCATGCACAGTTCCATTATGGACAAACTGAGGCAACCAAGCACTTACAGGAAAAAAAATTAAAAACCTGGGCGGAGACACCTGCAGATTCAGACTCTTATACAAGGACAAATGCATGCACTCCTTCATACATATCTACAATGACACATACACACATTTTTGTATAAAATGATAGCAGAGGGGCATTAAGAAGTTATGCTTCTTGCATCTCTACACTGCTCCCATCAGTTACGAGGTCACCTGTGATACATCTTCATCTGGAAGCTGGAGCGTAATGCAGCGAGTGGTATTCCCGCTGGAGTAGGAGATATAAGAGCACTGTCACAGAATGAGGGTCACAACACACAACAAAATAAAGAAGAAAATACCCCTAATTCATCAGCAGGTAGCAGGAGACATTAGATAATAATTGATGGGGCCAATACCAACTTTACGCTGGACTGTATAACATTCAAGGATTTTCAGGAAAAAAAATAAAAAATAAAAAAAAAAATATACATACATACATAATACATACATACATATATATATATATATAAATATACATACATACATATATATGTATATATATTTAAAAAATATTTTATATATATATAAAATATTTTTTAAATATATAAATATAAATATAAATATATATATATATATATATATATATATATATATATATATATATATTATTCTGCCAGATGGGTTTCTCTTTAATGATATATGACTATTTCAATGTTATCACACATTGTGTCCATTCCATCTGACTGATGACAGCTCAAATGTTGTTTATATATGTGTGTGTGTGTGTGTGTGTGTGACAAAGTACTTTTAAATTTTCTTTTTAATCAGTGTCACTTTATTGGTACTAAATTAGATCTTCACTATAAAGGAGTGCTATTTAAAAGCTGACAAAACAAAACGTCAATTATAAAAACATTCCGGAGATTACACACATCTACCTGGGAAATATAGCAGGTCAGTCTATAAAGACAAAAGCAAATGTCTCAATTAACTTCATCACCTTGAACTAATAGAAAAAAAAAACAGGCAAATAGAATGTGTGTACGAAGGGATGCCTTGTATTACTTGGCTCTATAGCTGAGACCAGAAGGCAGGTTGCATGTCAGTCTCCCAGGGAAAACTGAGCCTTGCTGCATATTGACATAGAGCAGAGTGCCGTTTTCCTAGGAAATTGAAATTCAATTCTAATCTGTTGAAGAATTATTTGCTTTGCTCTGTATTGTATGGCTCTTTCCCAGGGAACACAGAGCCAAAGTGTGAGCTCGGCTCACCATATGTTTTTGCTAACAATTTATTTTTGTCATCCAGAGCCCAAGGCAGAGCAAAGACAGGTAATAACTTTATAGGATGAACAAAATTAGTACTCAACACACATATTGAGAAGCAAAAGTGTGATCATATTTTTTTTCTTGTCTGCTTTTCTTGTCAGTATTACGGTGTCAGGAGGAAAGCTGTGTTGTTTTGCTGTTCTTGTTAATCATAGACAGCTCTTGAGGAGCTTGTCAATCACATGGCAGTTCATGCAGTTCAGGGTTGTTATTGCTTGAATGTATAAGCTGCTTCCTTCTAGCAGGCCAGATGTAGTGTTATTTAGACAGTTCCTGACTCTTATTCCCATCCTAGAGTTCATGTTTAATCGGCAGGGTACATACCACAGGGTGGGTGATTAGCACTACTGCCAGGAGGGGACACCAGATAGCGTGCCCCTTCATCAGCACTGTTTCACCTTTCCTCTACATGTGCCACACAAAGATATACATGCACTGCCTTTTACACCCCTTCACCTCTGAGAGCACGCAGCCATGACTGCATTGCTTGTCAAATCACCCCCCAATCACCCGCTTCTCCATAAAAACACACACACACCCCACGGCAGGCAGCCCAACGAGGGATGACAGGACGGCTGACATATGTTAGTTTAGCCTCGCTCTCTCTCCCGGAGCGACATTTCGCCCGAGAGACTGAGATGGAACAGATAGGCTCCACTGGGCCGCAGCCGAGCCCCGCTATCACACGCTGTAACCGTGATGGAGTCCTGGCATTTGGACCGCATTGATCAATGACACAGCACGTAAAACAAAAAAGGGATGAAAATGCGTTGTGATATTTTGGCAGGTTAGAAAGAGGTTGGAGGGAAGAAAAGAAGAAAGAGGAGGCAGTGAAGAGAGGGAGCAGGAGAAGGAAATGAGGAAATGAGGTAAAAGATTTTGAAAAGAAAAGTGTTTGAAGCTGCCGTCAAGCAAAGGAAAGACACACACATTCAGTTTCATATTCACTCTCAGGCTCAGTGATTGACAACCTTATTCAGTGTGAGCATGGTGACATCTTTAATAGCATTGAATCTGTATGTGTGTGTGCTTCAGTGTGCTGTGTGAGTGTGAGTGTATGCTTATCTCTACCTGTTAGATGTTGGATTATACTCTGTCTGAGCAAATTTCACTCATGCAATGAGTCCAAGCATATGAGTGCAATGAGTGCTCCAAGCATAACTTCACCTACTACCCAAAGTGTCATTTTTACACTCGACCTAGTAACAGTGGATTATTTCTTTTGTTCAGGCATAGAATCAGTGGAGTCATAGTGTCTTATATACATGCTGCATATGCGGGCATTTTCACACTTCCTCTGTTTTTTGGAACCCAAGTCTATTGGCACAGAGCGCACAGTACAAATGGTCAAGTGTGAAAGCCATTTTCAAACCGGGATGCAGTCGTTGGAGCTGATCTTTGTTCAACTTAAAATAGTACCCTGGGATTCACTTCAAGTAAACTTATGTGTGGACACACTTTGTATAAGAGTGATGCCCTGCTGGGGCTGGACAGCAAGTCATGTGTCACATTATTTCCTATTTCAGGTTTGACATTGACACATTCAGCAGGATTTGGCAGATAAAAGAATTATATTTTAAAGAAAATTATATATATATACCTTGAATAAAGATATCCAATCTTTTGTTTTTCACACATTCCACACATTTTATGTTAGCATACATTGATTTTGGCAAGACAATTACAGCCTCTACTTATTGATCGATTAGGGACAGATTTGAATTGCAGATCAGAATTGCAGTGTGTGAAATGTTTACATACACCAAGTTGACTGGGTCTATAAACAATCTGAAAGATTCCAGGAAATGATGCAATGATTGTTAGAAGCTTCTGAATGGTCAGTTGTGAGAATTAGGAATGAATTGCCAGTGCACACATTTTATTTACAGACAGTCATTTTTTTGCCTTTGATAGCATGGGAAAATCCAAGCAGTTCAGCCAAGATTTCAGAACAAACTCCTTAGGCCCAATTTCCAAACAATGGAAGGTACTATAAGTATGTGTACAGACAATTGTATGTAAATATAAAAATCTAGGAAGCAAACAAAAATTGCATAATTTATAGAGGAATCAAAAAGTAACTCCTAAAACTTGGCCTGAATCCCAAGACAGCAACAAAAGAACTGGTGAAGGAACTGGAGTCATCAGGCACCAGTAAATGTGTGTACATCCACCTTCAAGAGAGTCCTACAAAAAAAAAGCTGGAAAGCTGCAGCACAAGGAAAAAGCCCCTACTCCAAGACTAGCATAAAAAGCCACCAGCATCAGCCTTTTTGAGAAGTATTCTCTGGTCAGATGAAATAATAATGGAATTGTTTATGCAAAATTATCAGTATGGAGGAAAAAGGGTGAGGCCTTTAATCTGAAGAACTGTGAAGAATGAGGGTGGCAGCAACATGTTATGGGGTGTTTTGCTGGAAAAGGGATGGGTGCATGTTGGAAAAGTGCGGGCATCATAAGGTAGGAGGATTATCTAGAAATACTGAAGCAAAAACTCAATACATGAGAATGTCTGGTGATTAGAATGATGTACCATCTTCTAAACAAAATGCCTTAAAGAAAATGAAATGAAAATATTGGAGTGACCATCACAAAGTCCTGAACTGAATCTTATAGAACATGTGAACTGAAAAACATATCCAAACAAGAGGCCCACAATCCCACAATCGTACTTACCAAAGAGTTTGAGTCATATTAAGCACTTAAAAGGCACCAACACCAAACACTTAGTAACTGTATGTATGTATGGTTTTGAAATGATCCATTATGAAAATAAAAAACAATTGACTGTCTTTAGCCGTTAACTACTCATCCAACCCGCTAACACTGATGAAGAACACTAAAGAAATACTTATTTAAAATATACTACAATTAATACTACAATGAAATAAACATTCATGAGGTGCAATAAAGGCAGCATTGTGGAGCAGCAGGTCATGTTGTACTGAATTTGAGCTTGGGTGTTAGAATTTCAGTTCAAGAAGTCTGAGTTGCGCTGCCGCTGCTACCTCCAGGTCTGAATTCAGGGAAGAGATGCTAAAGGACCACACAGAGAAAGTGACTGAATAGCAAAACTCTTTGCTGAGATTGATTTGATTTACTGAGACTAACAGAGAGTAAGAAGAAAGGTCTAATATTCAGTGTTATCTATTGATAAACAAAAGATGTCAGCAGAAACAGACAGGTGGTTGACGTGTGGCAGTTTAGCCACGAAAAGAATTATCTAAGATACGGTAGTGTCTGTGTCCTGTCCTGTAAAAAATATCATTGGGTTACTAGTAGTGTAGAGTTTTACCTGTTCCTGTGTCTGTTCTTACTCCAGGTTCTCTGGTTTGAATGTATATATATGAATGTATGTGTACATGGCACCCTGAGATGGACCAGCATCCCATTCATGGTGTGTTCATGACTCACACCCTGTGTTCCTGTGATCAGAAATCGTGACCAAGATTACTGATGAATAAATAAATAAATAAATAAATAAATAAATAAATAAATAAATAAATAAATAAATAAATAAATAAATAGATGAAATCTCTATTGTGCAAATATCCTACAGTACAAACCTGTAATTGTGACGCCTTCCCCAAAATGAGCCCCAAATCAGATATGACCTCAAGCTTCCAGGCAAAGTGTGAAAACTCCATAGATTCCTCACAACAGGATAAGGAAAAGCAGAAGGGTAAGAAAAAACTTCTAGGTGGGGCTAAGGTGCCCTGCCTGGCTTTCCAACTAGGTGATGGCAGGGGCTGCAGGAGAGGTGGAGGTGAATGTGAACACACAGATATGAGGAATTGAGTCATGGGTCACTTCACGATACTGTGAATTGGATGAGTCACCTTAGGCATTAAGTACGCAGGGATAGAGGTGTCACAGAATGTTGGCACATCAGGCCATTAGGGCCACACATTAGGGAATGCTAGATCAGAGACAGTATATTTTACATTATTAGGCATGTGGACTCATTGCAAATTATAGTGAACTGATTTTCAACTTCTTGCAAACACACAAAACTGTTTTGAAATATAAGGAAAGAAAGGAAAAACCTGGAGAGATAAAGTAAAAGCAAGTGGAAAATATTTTGCAAACAAAACCGCACCCTCTATGTAGTGTCAAGCAAGAAATTTGGCGTGTCAGGTCAACTTCAAATGTTCTTTCAAGGGGAAAATTATTTCTTTAATTGTGCATGTCATACTACAAGCAAGCATCACGATAACTGTGGTGTGTGATTCCTCCAAGCAATCTGTGTCAGTGTATTAATGAATGGTTTAACAGCTTATAAAGTTTGGTCTCAAAGGACTGGACATGCATAACCACAAAACTACTGACACTCTGGCCAATGAGCTAACACTAACTCTAACAAACTCATAATTACACACACAAATTGCAACTGTGTCTTGCTTATGCTATTTCATGCATTCATTTATCTTCTGTAACCACTATATCCTAGTCAGGGTTGTAGTGAATTGAGAGACCACAATTAAGAGTTAACGCAATAAACACACACATAAAGGGTACAGTCTCCATTTTAAGTCTTTGCAAAACACTTTTCAGAACACCAACCACAGCCATTTTAGCATGATTGCAAATTTAACTGATGAAAAAAATAATCAACCACCACTTTGGACCAGAGATTTTTTTTTTTGCATTGTTATTTGTTGAATGGAAAAATTGCATACTGTAACTAACATGCAACTTCCAAGTGAAATGAATAAAGCAATCAAAAGTACTGGTGCAGTTCTTTCTCTGAGTAAAAAGTAACAAGCTAACTGAAATTGGGCAAGTTTTTCCATTTAGTCCATCAGTAGATCACTGCATTTTGGCTTTGAAAAATTACACTGAAGATCATGCCAAACGGCTGTTACTTTTGACTCATACAGACGGGGACCCTCAGAGAATGATGTGCTAATTAAATAGCTAAGGTTCACCAGGAAGAGGCAGAGAACAAAACAGATCAAGAACCAAACAGACTACATATGGTGGCCATTATACCAATAATAATTGTGAACATAAAGACTAAAACCTCCAAGGAACTCTCAATATTTGCCTAGTACAGGGACTACAGGTACTAATTACAAGATTAACAACATAGATGTAGGTGATAATGAGGAGAGGGTTGCCAGCAGAGACAGCAGGAGAGGACCAGTCAGGGATGGAAGAGCTCATATGGAGTCTCCCAGACTGACAGCATGATTTCACAGATGTCAACAGTAAGATGTTTTAACAACAAACTGGGAGCGCACTGGTTCATTTATTACAGTGTGCAAAATACTATTAGCAGTGTTTACAGTTATACACTATCTAGCCATGCAAAACCATACAGACCTGTGGAGCCCTCAATATGCTGGGAAGAGAAAACAAATGGCTTCCGTTTACCATGTAATAGTGTAGACGCTTGGGTGAATATCACTGCTGTCATAATTGAAGGAGAATAACATGAACATTCATTCATCCTCGGTAATCACCTTAACCTTATGCTGTATTCAGAGTTTATCCTGGAAAAAACTGTGAGGGAGACTGAAATACAATATGGTTAGTATGATAGTCCTTTATAGGCCACCATGCACACGCCTAGTCAGACACTTAATCATGCCTATGGACCATTTAGAGTAGCCAATCCATCTCATGGCATGTTTTTGAGAGGTGTGGTGAAACCAGAATGCAGATGAAAACCACATGGACAAGAGGTAAATGTGCAAAAGTTCACACTGACTATAAGCCAACCTATCAACCTGTGGTGTTCATAACATGAACATGAATTAACGTTCATGTTAGGAACATAATTATGATCCAGTGATCCAGGAACATAATTATGATCCAGTATTAACTACAACATGTATTAAGTGTACATGGTGTAAAAATCACTAACAAATGAAAAAAAAAGAGAAATAAATATGTATGGCCTGTGGAGACACTGTGAGCCTGTGCCACTAAGGTTGTACAGGAACTTTTAGTCCTCTTCATGTTAGAAGTGATTGCCAGATGTGCAACCTGGCCTGTATCATCTCTCTAGCATATTCAAAAAAGTGTGTTTAACTGTTTGCTCACTGCATCCAGTTAGGTTGGTAATGCATGATCTCATCAGAAGCTCAGATTATGTCTTTCCCAACCCTGCATCTTACTGCTAACGTGTGATTTAGTTAAAATGTTTAATCATTTGGCGGTTTCTCATATAAGAGATGACATCTGACCACTTTTAAACATGATTGATTGACTGACATACAGCCTGTTGGCTCAAACAGATGCCAGAAACTTTTCACTTGAAAGAGACAGCTGGCCTTTTGCATGTCTGTTGTCTTGCTTTTAAATAAAGAAACAAAGTTGAGCCTTTTGGCTAGTAAATCCTATGTACAGGCACAAGCTCTATTGGCACAGATGTTTGCTGCAGTGTATTTGGCTGCATTAAAGTATAATCCAGGGAAACAAGCCCAAATAGAGTCTGATGATGTCGACGCTGCTGGCAGAGGCAGAGTCTCAGTGGAGCAAAGACTTTATCTGAATCTGGTTCCGGCCAAGTCTCTGGGGAGAGATAGTTCTGCAGTGAGCAGTGGGTCTGCTGGCTGTGGCAGGCCTGTGGTCAGTTCAGTGGGCATTAGTGAGAAGTTTCCCACCAGGCTAGAGATTAATGCTGCTCATCTCCTCTCTGGAGGAGATTAATGAGGAAAGGTCAAATTGAGTCAGAGAGACAGAGTTCCAGCAAGTACATACACGTGCACACACACACACACACACACACACACACACACATTTATACATACATGTACACACAAACACAAAAAATGAAAGTGCAATAAAGTTTGCTCTACTGCATTTCATAGTTCTGGACTCAATAAGTGTGTGAATGCTGTCTGAGCTGTTTGCTGTTTGTTACAAAGCCTTTGGTCTCTCACTGTAAGCTATTATAGAAATGCCCTTGAGAATGGAAAGAAATGCGAGAAGACGAAAAAAAATACACCGAAAGGTCCAAGGAGGTAGAGTGAGCTGGCAAGCAGAACCATGGCAACTCAGTTTTACCTTGAACCAAGAGGCGTACATAGAGGCCAGGTAGAATTCAAAAGAAAAATCCATATCTTTTATGCTGTGTGATGGCAGCTTGGTAGAAGCCTCCATGTGCCATGCAGACTGTATCCTAACACAGAGCACACAAACACAGTTGTGCTCTTCCAGTCAGTTTTGCATTTTGATCCATGAAAAGCCCATTTGAGTTCTGCTTAATTATCAATAATATATCTCTACTCTATTATGAGCAATAATAAATAAAGTGTGAATCTCCATCATTGTTTTTTAAGGCATGCATACACTGAATTGTGATGTATAAGCTTCTTATGAGCTCTCTCAAGTCAGGAGAGAATTGTCAGAACAGCATTGATATTCCTGAAGTCACTGCTTGCAATATAAATAATGATACATTTCTATGGACACCAGATATTTTTTTGTTACAAAAATGTTAAAATATTCAGGCGCAGTTTGTTTGATTTTGTATATACTATTCATACACGATTTGGACAAAAGTATGTGGACACCTGACCATCACACACTTATTTGTCGTGCCACAAAATTGGAAGCACGCAGTTGTACAGAATATCGTTCTTTGCTGTAGCATTATATATTTTTCTTCAATGGAATTAACGGGTCCAAAAATGTTCCAGCATGACAATGCCTATGTGCACAAAGCCAGGTCCCTAAAGACATGCCAAGTTTATTGTGGAAGATCTCAAGTGTGCTGCACAGTGCCCTGACCTCAACCCCACTGAATACCTTTGGGCTGAACTGGAATGTGACTGTGTGCCAGGCCTCCTCACCTGACAGTGCTTGACCTCACTATTGCTTTCGTGATGGAATGAGCATGATTCCACACAGCCATGCTCCAAAATCTAGTGGAAGGCCTTCCATGAAGGGTGGAGGATTTTTATAGCACATATGGGTGTAATGGTCAGGAGTCCACATACATTTGGCCATATAGAGTCTTATGATTTAATTTACAATGACGAATTAGGAAGTGGCCTTCTGTTCATGCTTTTGTGAGAAATAAAGACAAGTATTAAATTATGACAGAAACTATATGGATTGTTATAATAATTGTTAGCCAATTGTAGCTCACACTGCTGTTAGATTTTAATCGAATTCTCTGTTCTTTTAACCAGTGCTCTGTTTTGTGAATATACCTGACAATTGCTTCATGTGTAGCATTAATGACACAATCTATTTCATTTACGTTGTGCACCATGCTGAGGCATCTCCCCTGCTGGTTCTGGATCTGCCATGCAGCAGAATCTTCATCACACACTTGCTGAGCTAGGGTGCGAGGAAAAGGGTGTGAAGCAGAGAGGAAAACGCTTGTCACATTCGTCTGTGTGAATGCTTAAGGCTGCATGTGCGAGGCTCTGATTAGGCCCATGAATGTTTACAAAGAAATGTTAAAGATTTGGAGAGAGAGAGAGAGAGAGAGAGAGAGCGAGAGCGGGAGGAGGTGGCTAAGGGTGTGTCTGTATGTGCCATACTGCGTCAACAATTAAAAAGAGATTAGAGCTTTACTTACATTATTGCTGTGAGGTAAAAATCCTATCATCCATGACAAAAAATCTAAGCGTACCGTCAAAAGAAAATGTCACAGTTATTTGGATCAAAATCTCACTACATATCACAACATGGAGACCCGTTTGGGAAACGCATACAAGTGTTTACATTTTGTGTGTGCAAAAAAAAAAAAAAAACAGGAAGCAAGAACAAGATGCAGTGATAATAAAGATTTTATCTCCCTATTACTTTTAAATATTTAAGACCTTCTGACATTTTGTGTAAAAACAGTTAAGGTGAATGTGAGTAGGACTGCATGTAGAATTGTAGAAACAATATATTTTTTTTATTCAGTGACAAAACCACAGCTAATTTGAGGTTTTAGTTCATTTATAGGAAGTCACATAAACAACGAACACTACATAATAAATAAATCAATATACTGTACTGTGGGGTCGTGTGCATTCTTTTCTAATTGTAATACACCAATTTTCATTACAAAGTATTATTTCATTGCAAATTTCATTACAAAGAAGACACTTTCAAATATTTACATGACTTTAAACGTTTGGGTTTTTTTGTATTTATGTCTTATTTTTTGCACTCGAGCTGGCACGGACTCGTAAAATATTTGTGTAAAATCTTATGATCCATTTTAGATCAAATTCATGAATGTCCTCTGAACTGGTGCTTCAACAGAAGAGTTGTGGCATGAAGAAAATCCGATCTTTTCTTCAAAGCAATTAACATGGTCAATATCACAAATTTGATTACGTTAAAATAGAGACCTAGAAATAGTGCAAAATGTTCAATATCTTATTAAATATTAAAGATATTGAACATTTACTTCTTGTGTGGTAAATAGTTCAAACTTCTAAACCTTTTGTTTATTTCCAGTTTTCAATATGTTTAATATGTCAGACGTTTGGACCCCACCTGTATGTGCTAGCAGCGTAACTTGAAGAATAATTTATTCAATAATAATTTGCTCTCTTGTTTTTCGGAGCTATTTATAGGCCACTGTGTTACTTAAGGAACACAACATCATCAGATACAGTGGAAGAAAATGCATATTAACAGTAAATCTTAGACATCGTAACATCCACATCACAACATTATTCAACATTCTCTTTTTCTAGAACTAAGACAAACCAGGAGTGATTACTGAAAAGAAATATACTTAAAGGAATATATATGTAGATAATGTTTCAAACTAATATTCAGTTAAATGCTATTAAAACACCTATACAGCAAAAAATGTGAACGTTCCTACTTTTAAGCGCGCTGAAAAAGTAAATATCATGTTTTTAAAACTGTTAGATAATAATCATTTTAAAGTTTTTAGCTATGCTGAAAAACATCATTCAGTCTCTTTAAGTGTGCTGGTCATTTGCATGGCTAATGTAATGTTATTTGCTAACAAAGTAGAGGTAGTACATGTAAAAATACATATAAATATGCATTAAGAGGCATTGTCTAGGCAATCTAACCCTATGCCTAGACAATGCCTCTTAGCTATTCTAATTGATGCTAGTGTAACCTGGTGTTAGCAAATGAGCAAAACATACCTCAACATGCTTTTCAAATGAGATGACATTCATGTTTTCTAGAGAGACAAAGGAGACACTTCAGTTTATAGGAACTTTGCTGAACATTTTGCTGAAGTAGGGCCAGGGCCACTCATCCTTAAGATTAACAACACAATCTGAGGTCTTATCCATATTCAGAGGCACAAACATTGGTAGCTGTAGCATGAAGTACATTGTGTAGCATAAGATCACCACAGATGACAAGCTGCCAGGATGCATGATAGTTTTTTTTTTACATTGATGAACTACGCTGAATATATTCACCTTCAAGATTTATAACAAGTACTTTAATGGCCGCAAAAAATAGCGTTTTATTTCTTGGGAAGGTAATGAGGTAAAATATTCCATTTCAATAATACTCAAGTGAACTATAAACACACCAAAACAATGCTTAAGTATAGGAACGATGTACAGTTATTCAAGTAATTTCAATCCCTGTAGACACACAAGAACACACACACACACACACACTGCTATTCTTGCTTCATTTCTTTCAAGCTTAATTGCCACAATCAATGAAAATCCCCTCAATATAAACAAATATCTCTATGTCTGGCTAACATACACCACAAGTCCAGATCATTAGCTAAGAGAAAGTGGGTGATGATAAAGATGATGACAACAATAATGATGATGATGATGATGATAAAAGAGGCTGTAGTGACAAGCTGTATGTCTGTCTGTCCCAGTGCTTCAATATTACATACTTTATCTTAGACAAACAGAACCTCATGCTTACATCAGCCCTTTTCGGCTCACTGTTCATCTAAAAAGAAACAGACACTGAAGCACTGCAGCTGAAAAGAGAAAATAGACATCTTCCCTCAGACAAGTTATACAATTTCCTATCCAATGGAGCTTCTATTAGCCACATAACCTTTGAGATGACAAGAACCTGTCTGCTTGCTCTTTGGGAATGTATAAAGACAAATCTGAACCAGAGGAAGGAGACACGGGCAGAGAGATAAAACAAAAGGAGAGAGAGAAAGTGTGTCAGGAATAGAAGGAGGGAGAAAGCCGTAAGAGGGTGAAGCGAGGATGAAAAAAAAGAGAAAAGTATAACGAATGAAGGATAAAGGGAAGTATATATACTTTTCTAATCAGTGACAGTGTGGAGAGTTTCTGGTGCAGTGTAGGCTGAATAGCTTTTCAGGGTGTACTCTTACATGTCTTTATTAGACAGGTCAGTCGCAAATGCTTTGCGTGTATGTGTGTGGACCCTGTTCCTGTACTCTGCTGCAGAGGCAGCAAGGCTGTGGCACCACACACGCACACACACACACACATGCACAAAGGAGACACACGAACACTCTTGGGAACAGGCGCTCGTGTTTGCTCGCTTTTCAACGAGACTAAGATTCAACCTTCAGCAAACAAGAGAGACAGCCCAAGGCCAATGTGGAGGAGAGAGAGATAACGCTGTCGTCCCTCTGCTTTCACACAGGCTCTTATTCTTCCCCTATCTCCGTTCTTTATTACAATATTTTTCTGCATTTCCATAGAAACTTGAAAGACATTGGGATAATATTTTTACATGCAATTTTTTCATTGCAAAAAATATGCACAATATGCCTCTTTATTTAATTAACTGTGCATGTTATATCGATATATATTTTAACAGTGTGCCAAAACTAAAGAACAATGAAACCAAACCAAACAATTAGGAGAGGTTTGGGGATCTATGTGTTGGAGGTTTATTAGATGACAAGCCATTAAACATTATGAAATGGTCAAATTTTGTAGCAATGGTCAAAATACTTCAATAATTCAAGTCATAAACAGCAATAAATACAAAAACATAGGGTTGGAAAATTAGTGTTGCATTGAAAATTACTGTGGGATTGATCAGACATTTTTTGTTCCAAAGACAAAAACTGAATTTCCAAAAACTCAAAAATAAATCCCCCAACCTCTAATCTTAAATATTATTGCCCTCTGACTGCTATCTACATTTTCCCCAGACCCTCAGTCGATCAAATAGCATGATTCATTCTCCACTCGGGAAAACTGTAAAATGATTTTTCATCATCTATATATTAACCATAATAGCCCTAAATTTGAAAAGAAACTCTAGTGACATTGCTAGTTGCAAGAAACTCACTAGATAATATTAGCTAGCTCCCTTACTTTAATGAAAAAGGAAGAAATATGAAAGATTTCCCAGAAGTTACTGCAATGTGACAATACTTTTGTGTCATAAGCCCTATAGAGTAATGTATATTTGCTTTGTATGATATCAAATTTAAGTTCACAGGAAAAGTGTATATATAACAGCAAGTTGCAGAGTGATTGCAGTGTGTGTGTGTGTGTGTGTGTGTGTGTGTGTATGTGTGTGTGTGTATGTGTTCGACACACACAGAAGATTGATCGTTGAGAATAATCTTAGATTGAAGAGGCATCTGGGAGTGGGGGCACGGGGACGCAA